>NW_004444089.1:1437209-1442174 GCF_000243295.1 Trichechus manatus latirostris
CAAAAACATACAAACAAACAAAAAAGAATGCTAGGGGAGCTTGCCTTTGGAGTGGAAAGATGAGAGACTATGAAATGGAGAAAAACAGAAAGGGGAAGAGTAAGAAATGCAACGAATGAATAAATAAAAATTGGAAAGGTTAAAGAACTGCAAAGTTCACAGGGATCCCACGGGTGCAGCTATGAGGTCTGGGGAGGTCGCTCTCAGGTGTTGCAGTACAGCCTGGCTAGAAGGCGTAGAGGTATACTACACCAGGTATTCAGAGATCAGAAAGAGAAGGAAGATATAGACAGACGAGAGATAAGAAACTGAGTAATGAAGAAAGACAAAAATGGAAAAAGAGGGAAAAGAAAACAAACAAACAAAAAAAGAACAAGAAAAGCCCAGGAAAAAAGCAGAAAAAGAAAAAAGAAAGAGAAAAAAAACCAACAACAACAAAAATGCCCTTAGGAATCCCTCTGCACATGTGTGCAAGCTGAGGGGATAGTCTCCTTGCCACGCAGCACCGCCTGGCCAGAAAGGGCTCCCAACTCAAGAAAAGGAAAAGAAAACAAACAATTCAAAACAAACAAATGAACAAAAGCCCCAGGATCCCACCAGCGCGGCAGCCCAGACAGGGAAGCAGCTCCACACTTGAACGGAGCTCCCTAGGCCCTCAGGAAGAAGCAAAGATGGCGCACGTAGCCAGGTATTTGAACGAAAGTGGGGGGAGGTGGTGAGAGGTAAGGAAGAAATCAAAAGAAGCAGAAAAAAAAGCAACACCAGCAGCCAACAAATGGCACTCAGAGAGCCAGCTGGTGCGGGCTGGTGGAATCCAAGCAGCCGGTGTTTCTTGGGCAAGAGACTGTGTCCTTGGGAAGCAGAGGGGGCCGAGTGTGGGTGAAGAAGGGTAGAGAGTGGGAAAGCATATATCACAAATTACCGGAGCTCTGCAGCTCCTCAGGAAGAAGCAAAGATGGCACACGGAGCCAGGTATTTGAGCGAAAGGAGGGGGAGGTAGTGAGACGTAAGGAAGAAATCAAAAGAAGCGTAAAAAAGCAACACCAGCAGCCAACAAATGTCACTCAGAGAGCTGGCCTGTTCAGGTGGGTGGAATCCAAGCAGCCGATGTTTCCCGGACAAGAGATTGTGGCCGCGGGAAGCAGAGGAGGCCGAGTGGGGGTGAAGAAGGGTGGGGGGTGGGAAAGCATATATCGCAAATTACCGGTTGTTTTTTCTCCCGCTGGAAGCTCCGTGAAGCTGCTTTCTTGTACCCCCTGTTTGCTAGTCTCCAGTAGGAGTCCAAGATGGCGGATCTGTGCTGCGTTAGCTGCTAGGGGACCTGTGCATGAATCTCTCCTTGCTCTCCGTTCTCTGTCAGTTTTCTCACTCTGTTTGGTGCTTGGCTGAGTTCTTTATCTCTTCATTTGATGTTTTAGGGTTTCAGGATTGTTGTTTTCTCTGTTCGGCTTAGTTTTTCAGATCTTTGCTATGGAGGGATGGTGTGGTGCTTCTGCCTAGAGCGCCATTTTGCCAGAACTCTCCTGTTTTTTTCTTAAGACATCAAGAGGGTATCTGACCTCTTTCCCAGAACACAAATCATTGTCGTATTTTGTTGTTGTTAGGGGCTGTCGAGCCGATCCTGACTCATAGCGACCCCATGTGACAAAGTAGAACTGCCCATAGGGTTTCACAGGCTGTAATCTTCACGGGAGGAGATCTCAAGGTTTTTTCCTCCCAGGCAGCCTGTGTGGGTTCTAACCGCCAACCTTCCAGTTAGCAGCCAAGCACTTAAACCATTGTAACACCAGGTTATTCTAGAGATGATTTAAAAAAAAAAATACGGCTTTAAGATTGGCAGTCTTCATACAGCACAGTGTAGCATCTTGGGTTTCTACTGCATCTTTTATTCTCTTTGAAATTGTTGCAGCTGACAGTTAAAGCCACCTTGTTGAGTTACTGTCACCGTTCCCTCCATGGAGAATGAGGCTCTGAAAGGCGAGTGCCTTGCCAGAAGTTGGTCGATACAAGGCTTCGTAGAACTACACCCCATTTCTTCCTTTCCCTGGAGCCTAGGAACCAGGGCAGGAGAGGGAGCTGTTAAATCTGTATGTTCTTTTGTTCTGTCTACAGCTTTGCTGTCCAGTCGAGCTTCCTGCAGGGACGAAGATGTTCTGTATCTGCACCGCCCAATGTAGTAGTTACTAGCTGCTTGTCACTATGTCGTACTGTGGTGGCTTGTGTGTTGCTGTGATGCTGGAAGCTATGCCACTGGTATTTGACCTATGCCACTGGTATTTCAAATACCAGCAGGGTCACCCATGGTGGACAGGTTTCAGCGGAGCTCCCAGACTAGGACAAAAGACCTGATGGTTTCCTTCCAGAAATTAACCAATGAAAACCCTATGGATCACATCAGAACATTGTCTGATACAGTGCTGGAAGATGAGCCCCACAGGTCTGAAGGCACTCAAAATACGCAGTGGCCGCAGCAATGGGCTTGAGCATCCCAATGATCTTAAAGATGGTACAGGACTGGGCAACGTTTTGTTGTCTTGTACATGGGGTCGCCATGGGTCAGAGCCAACTTGCCAACAACTAACAACAAATAACAGCCACATGTGGCTCATGTAACAGAGGAACTGAATTTTAATTGTCTTCAGTTTTAAGTAATACTAAAATAGCTATGCATGGAAACCGTATTGGATGGCACAGTTCTAGAAGCATAGAAGGGAAGGAACTCTGCAGTGGAAGAAAAACGGATGGATACTTGGTGCCCCAGTCACCATGTCCTCCACCATCCATTTTCGGAGAATTCGGAATCGTTGAAGTGGTTGTTTCTAGAAAGCAAGAGGCCACTGCAGTTCTCTGAGTCCTCCCCGCCTTGCTTCAGCCAGATTCACTCTGCTTCTCTCACTTGAAAGCTTTTGTGTGAGAAAGGTTTCCGCTCGTTTTAAAAATGAAACAGTACAAAGAGGGCTTCAAAACCATTGCTTTAAAACAAAACACAACAAAATACATTAGAGACAAGACATGTGGTCTTCCCAGAGAAACATCTTGGAAACAATCAAAATGGTAACTGGAAGGAAGGTTAGGACAAGATACACATTATAGATGCACAGTGAGGAAAAATCTCGTTTGTTTAGGTGGGTAGGTAGGTGGGTGGATGAGTAGGTAGGATTTTGAAGGCAAGAAAGAACTTTCAAAGTCCCTGTGATTTCTCGTTATATTCCGCCTTGAGCAGGCTTCCATTGTCCGGCTAGGGTTTACCGGGACGATGGTTGCTGATGATTGTTTCCTTTGAGATCGTGAGTAAAAGAAATAATTGCATCTTTCAAGCATAGCCGGAAACAAATCTTTTTGTGAATTTTCTGGCTGATTCCTGCTTACAAAGCCCACTGTGCTTTGAGAGCAAGCTGCTTTCCTTAGAAAAATGAAAAAGACCTTTCCAATTACCTTAATTGCAGGTGGGTGTCGTGGTCATCTAGAAAGCACTTGAGAGAGCGCCCTCTCCAGGTAGTGTAGAGTGTGAAACGCCTTGTCTCTTCTGCCACATCATAGCACGGCCCCTTTAACAACAGAGCTGAACTCAGGTAACTAGGTCAGCTCTCATCTGGGCGCGATCACACCTGCCCTTCAGGAAAATGTAACTTTTGCTCCCTCTTGTTAAACTGGACCTGATATTAAACCTCAGAAGAAAAGAAGTAATAGCTTTAATCAACGTAATAGTGTAATTGATGGAAACCCTGGTGGTGTACTGGTTAAGAGCTATGGCTGCTAACCAAAAGGATGGCAGTTCGAATCCACCAGGCTGTCCTTGGAAACCCTATGGGGTAGTTCTTCTCTGTCCTTTAGGGTCACTGTGGGTCAGAGTCGACCCGATGGCAGCAGATTTTTTTTCTTTTTAGAGTGGCTTAAAATGCGATGCTTCTTACCGTAAGTATAAGGACATGACATTTGTCTTGCAAATGAGGACTCTGAGGCTTCAACAGTTAACTGCGGGGTGAAACCTGTGAGAGCGGGCACTCCATGGGACCGCCTTGTTTTTCCAGGTCTCACAAGTTTTCCGCCTTTGACAGGGTGCAGTCTCACCACTCATCTGTGGCTCTCTGTTAGTGGACAAGATTTGCGTTTTCCTTCTCTGACAGGTTTCTGCCTTCCACAGGTTCTGGCTCTCAGGTTTACTCTGTGTTGTCGCCAGGTGGAAGACTAGGTGACACAGCCGGACGGGCCCTCTCGCTCCAAGCCGCAGTTCGCTTTTGTGTTTTAGTCTTCAAAATGAGTCTTCGCTTTGTCGGGAGGAGAAGGCTGAGAGTTGATAAATATGCTTGGACTTCTGTGGGGCCACTTGAAAAGCCGAGCATCTTACCACTGCCTACTTTTCCTTATGAAGAATCTCCTCAGACGCTGCACAGCAGCCAGGCTTAACTACTGCCTTCTGGAAATATGCTTCCCCAGAGGAAGACCATATTCTAGGGCTCGTAATTCTTTATGGGATCATTGGGGGATTTTATTGCCAACAAGGTCATCAGAACACTGTAAACTTGCTTTCTTTTAGGGTTCCAAGTGGATTTGAAGTTGCCCCTGGGGTTGGGGATACGAATGGGAAATCTAAGTGTTGATTTATCCGAGTTGACTGTGCCCCACCTGCAGCTCCAGCCTATGGAAGTGTCTCTTGGCAGTCGGAGACCAAGCCCACAGGTGCAAGGGCCCCTTCTCCTTTGTCGGAAGGGCAGGACTCGGCGAAGGCTCACGTCCTGTTGTGGCCTCTCCTCCCGGAGAAACGGTAGTCGTTTTCCTACCTTTTCCCTCCTCCCCTTCGGCCGGTCTGCTGCTGAGTTACTGACCGTTCACACTGTGGTGGATCGAGTATTTACACAAGACTGGAAAGTTCCTGATTTGTGTGTGTGTGTGTGTGTGTGTGTGTGTGTGTGTGTGTGTGTGTGTGTGTGTATGTGTGTTTCAGTTCTTTGCTGAGATATGTGT
>NW_004444089.1:1442274-1450759 GCF_000243295.1 Trichechus manatus latirostris
TGTGTGTGTGTGTGTGTGTGTGTGTGTGTGTGTGTGTGTGTGTATGTGTGTTTCAGTTCTTTGCTGAGATATGTGTATTTGCTCCTGGGAGTAAATTAATTATGGTGCGTGGAGAATTTAGGATCTGGGGGGGCTGTTAGGAGACTTGGCGTGGCTTTCCTCAGTGAAATTGTCAAAAGAATTTTCGTCTTTACTGCCGTACAGTAATTACACAGACAACAAAAATGTGGCCCAGCCTTCCAAACAAGGACCCTTTTCTTGGGAGATTGACATCCGGAGGACGATGTGGATGAGTTACAATTATTTTGTGTGTGTGTTCTTTATAATAAAATGACCTTTTAACTGTTCATAATAAAGCAGATGCTTCAGATTTGTAGACTCGGAAGCGTTAACATGTAGAGAAAGTGAAAACACACGCGGTGGCAGAGTTCCGTGCTTTGTCCCCAGACCCACGGACTTACTGTATGGTCTCCGTGTCTGGAACCACGGTCCCCTGGGACATGCTGCCCGACCTGGGGTGGGTCGGGGGAGCAGGAGCAGAGCGGTCGGCACTGATGTAGTAACTGCACAGCCTGAGGCCTGTTTGCACACATCACCTCCAGGGACCCCCTTGAACTGTATTGATGTCTCTGTCTTCCTCGCTACACAAGGGACTGATGGTCCCAACCCAGAACAGTTTTTACAATGAAACAGGAGATGCTAAAGACTCAGAGAAACAGATGGGGCTCTGATAGCCAGTGGATGAAGGGAAGACTGTCCCTGGATTTTGGGGTTTTGACATCAGTAGGTTTTCTTTCAGTGAATGCTTGGCAGAAGAATAAAGGAAGTGCAGTGAATGGAGTTTGGCTTTGCTGTCTCCCTCCTCCCCAGCTGCCTCGTTTGTCCTGAGCGAGGGTGTTGTCCCGAGAGGATGGAAGTGGCTTGTTGATGATGGAAGCTGGAGCTCTCCTCTGCTCTTTCCCTTGCCCAGCCAGTCCGGAGTATTCTTGATAGAATATCTAAATTATATCGTTTGAACTAAAGACCTTTCTATGCATTGTCAAATGGTTTGCCCGGTTGAAAAATGGGGGGTCGGTTATTTAAGTTCCAGATAATACCTGTTGTTGTTGTTAGGTGCCGTCGAGTCGATTCCAACTCAGAGCGACCTCCTGTGACACAGTAGAACTGCCCCATAGAGTTTTTTAGGCCGTAATCTTTATGGAAGCAGATCATCAAGTCTGTCTCCCACAGAGCTGCTGGGCGGGTTCGAACGCTAACCTTTCGGTTAGCAACCACGTGCTTCACCGTTGTACCACCAGAGCTCCTTAATAACATACATGTTGTCGTCATTTTTTGCTGTCAAGTTTATTCAGACTCATAGCAAGTCCAGTGACAGCGTCGAACTTCCCCATAAGGTTTCCAAATCTGTCATCTTTATGGGAGCAGATCACCAGGTCTTTCTCTCATGGAGCCACTGGTGGGTTCAAACCACTGACCTTTTGGTTAGCAGCCAAGAGCTCAACTGTTTTGCCACCAGGGCTCCTAGATAATAGTGAAAACCAAAACCCACTGCCATTGAGTCGATTCTAACTCACAGTGATCCCAGAGGGTTTCCAAGGCGGTAAATTTTTATGGAAGCAGACTGCCACATCTTTCTGTTGTGGAGTGCTGGTGGTTTTGAACTGCTGACCTCTCAGCAGTTGATGCTTTAATCATTGCGCCACCGAGGCTCCTTAGATAATAGCTACTTACCCACAAATCAGGCTTGTATTGCCTCCTTTTATTGACGTGTGGTATTTGGCTCAAATCAGGCGGTTCTGGCTCAGTAGCTGGGTCTTCCTTTGAAGTGAAGATCTGTTTTGTTCAGGCATGCAAGGGCAGTGGGGAGAGCGAAAAAGAACTTCTAGCTCTGAAAAGAGCCTTGTGTAATGACAGTAGAATGGGGTGGGTGGTTCTAAATGGCAGAACACATCCTTTTTAGTCTTGAGCTCTCGATTACCTTAATTCACTTTCTGCTCCATGTGTGCCCTTGGATGACCAAAAAACCAAACCCCTTGCCCTCGAGTCAATTCCAGCTCATAGTGAACCTACAGGACAGAGTAGAACTACCCCCATTGGGTTTCCAAGGAGCAGCTGGTGGATTTGAACTGCCAAACTTTTGGTTAGCAGCCGCACTCTTAACCACTGCACCACCAGGGCTCCGTCCTTGGAAAAGTGACCTGTAAATTCCCTACCAAACCCAGTCACACATTCTGTCATGGCAACTCCAACTCATGGCGACCCCACGTGTGTCAGAGTAGAACTTTGCTCCATAGGGTTTTCAATGGCTTTGATCTTTCAGAAGTAGATCAGCAGACCTTTCTTCCGAGGTGCTTCTGGGTGAACTCCAACCTCCAACCTTTTGGTTAGCAGCTGAGCATGTTAACCATTTGCACCACCCAAGAGCTCCACGTTACACATAAGGGTCAGCGAAATGTCCAGCTGATAAGCTGCTTAACAGTGGTTTGCTTAATAACCATTTGCCAACAATGCAGAGATAACCTCAACCCTGTAGTGACGGAATAGTATGCAGTAATTAGCAGTGCGCTGAGGAACATCTGCAAAGGAGGGCATGGGTATAGGTCAGATGCTTGAGCATTCCCCAGGCACCCCATTCGGGGGGAGAATTTGATCGGATGGGTGAGGGGAGGGACAAGTGGAGGTTTCTAGCTTGGGAGACAGGATGGAAGAGTTACATCACTAAGAAAGAAAATGTAGGAAGAGGATTGAGGTTTTTTTGGAGTATTTTATTGTGTTTTAGGTGAAAGTTTACACAGCAAATTAGATTCCCATTCAACAATTCATTCATAAATTGTTCTCTGACATTGGTTATGATCTCGCAATATATCGGCACTCTCACCATTTCCACCCCACCTGCCCTGTTTCCTTCCATCCAGTTTCCCTGCCCCTCCTCACCTTCTCATCTTTGCTTGCAGGTAAATGTTGACCACTTGGTCTCGTATAGTTAATTGTTTAAAGAAGCACATTCCTCATGGGTGTTGTTGTTTATTTTATAGGTCAGTCTATTATTTGGCTGAAAGGTGACCTCTGGGAGTGCCTTCAATTCCAGGCAGAAAGGCTATCTTAGGGCGAGAGTGTCAGGGGTTCCGCTAGTTTCTATCAGTCCAGTAAGTCTGGTCTTCTTTATGGATTTCAGTTTTGTTCTACATTTTTCTCCCATTCTAATCGGGATCTTCTATTGTGTCCCTGGTCAGAATGGTTGGTGGTGGTAGCTGGGCACCATCTAGTTCTTCTGGTCTCAGGCTAGAAGAGGCTGTGGTTTGAGTGGGACATTAGTCCTCTGGACTAATTTCTTTCTTGAGCCTTCAGTTTCCTTCACTCTCCTTTGCCCTAGACAGGAGGAGACCAACAGTTGTATCTTAGATGGCCGCTCACAAGCTTTTAAGACCCTAGATGCTAATCACCAAACTAGGATGTAGAACATTATCTTTATGAACTAAGTTATGCCAGTTGATCTAGTTGTCCCACAAGACTATGGGTGCTGAATCTTCAAACCCAGTAAATCAATCCCACGAGGTGTTTGGATATGTCTAGGGAGTATCCCTAACTGTGCCCCCATGTGCTTTATGAATATATATGCAGTACATACAAACATGTATATACATGTTGCTGTTAGGTGCCGTAGAGTCAGTTCTGACCCATAGCGACCCTACGTACAGTGGAATTGACTCGAGGGCAAGGGGTTTGGTTTTTTGGTCATCCAAGGGCTAACCAAAAGGTCGGTGGTTTGAACTCACCAGCCACTCTGCTGGGGAAAGATGTGGCAGTATGTTCCCATAAAGAGTACAGCCTTGGAAATGGTAGGGGTCACTATGAGTCAGAATCGAGTAGAACTGCCCCATAGGGTTTCCAAGGAGCAGCTAGTGGATTTGAACTGCCAGCCTTTTGGTTAGCAGCCCAGCTCTTAACCACTGCAAGAGCATCTGCTCATGTGTTTGTTGGCCGCCTGAATGTCCTCTTTGATGGAGTGTCTGTTCACGTCCTTTGCCCTTTTTTTAATTGGATTGTTTGTCTTATTTTTGCTGAGTTGTTGAAGTTTTCTGTATATTTTAGAGGTAGATTGGGTTTTGAAAACAAGGTAATTAACTCTGAAACATCTTGAGTTTGAGATACCTGTGGGGTGATTCATACAGAGCCCTCTGGAAGGTATAAGAAATACAGTACCTGGGTCCCTAGCTACAAAGAACATTTAGGGATAGACTTGGCATCATAAATTGAAACCACGGGGAACAGACGGGATTGCCTAGCAAGAAGTATTGAGTGAGAAGAGAAGATAACCACTGATGGATTCCTGAAGGACACAGACATCTTAAAAGTGGCATGACAGGGAGGCGTTGGCAAAGCAGACTGAAGAATTGAGCGGAAGAGAAGACAGTCTGGAGACAGTGACACTGGCCACCTGTGAGAGGTCGGCTGGAATGAGAAGTGGTATTGGATCAGTGGTTTAGGTGATTAAGAGGTTAATGGTAGCCTTCTGCAGAATCATGGCAGGGGAGTACCAAAAAAACCAAACCCATTGCCATCAAGTCAATTCTGACTCATAGCAACCTTGTGGGACAGAGTAGGACTGCCCCATAGGGTTTCCAAGGAGTGGCTAGTGAATTCGAACTGCCAACCTTTTGGTTAGCAGCCAAGCTCTTAACCAGTGTGCCACCAGGGCTTCAGGGGAGTAATGAGGAGAATAAGGAGCCCTGGTAGTGCATCGGTTAAGCACTCGGCTGCTAACTGAAAGGTTGGTGATTCAAACCCACTCAGTGGCTCTGCGGGATAAAAGACCCAGCAGTCTGCTCCCATAAAGATTACAGTTCTGCTCTGTCGCACAGGGTTGCCATGAGTCAAAAATTGACAGCACCCAAGAACAACAGAGACGAGAATGGACCCCATATTTTAATAAGCTGAGGAGTGAGTGGTAATTAAGGCAGTAGGCAACAGGTTGCATTTGACAACGAAGAAGCAGCGGAAGGATTGAGGATTTCTATTGCAGGGTGGAAGAGGTTATGGAAAGGCAGCCGCATAGAGCAAGGGGCTGGAGCACAGTTGATGCTCTCTCTTTTTTTATTTCAGAGACACTTTAATTACTTGATGGGGCTGGGCGCGCTCAGTCTCCTCTGAACGTCATTTATACTCTATGCTTACTTGGAACCAGATCCTTGAAGAATGCGAGATTGAGTCCTCGGTCGGGGAAGACGCTGAGTGCTCGGTGCTGCTGCAGCTGAGATGGAAATCATTCTCTCTGCTGCTGAAGGGCTGTTAGCTAGTGCATCTGTGAGGTGTGAATCCTGGTTTATTCCACTCTGAGCACCTCTCTCTTCTGCCTTGAAGGCTGTTGTCGTGTGTCGTCAAGTCGATTCTGACTCAGCAGCCCTGTAGGACAGAGTAGAGCTGCCCCACAGGGTTTTCTAGACTGTAAATTTTTTTTTTTTTTTATGCTTTAGGTGAAGGTTTACAGAGCAAATTAATTTTGCATTAAACAATTAACACACATATTGTTTTGTGATGTTGGTAGCCAACACTCTCCCCTTCTTGACTCTGGGCTCCCATTACCAGCTTTCTTGTCCCCTCCTGCCTTCTCATTCTTGCCCCTGGGCTGGTGTGCCCATTTAGTCTCATTTTGTTTTATGGGCCTGTCTAATCTTTGGCTGAAGGGTGAACCTCAGGAGTGACTTCGGTACTGAGCTAAAAGGGTGTCCGGGGGCCATACTTTCAGGGTTTCTCTAGTCTCTGTCAGGCCGGTAAGTCTGGTCTTTTTTTGTGAGTTAGAATTTTGTTCTCCATTTTTCTCCAGCTCTGTCCGGGACCCTCTGTTGTGATCCCTGTCAGAACAGTCAGTGGTGGTAGCCGGGCACCATCTAGTTGTGCTGGACTCAGTCTGGTGTGGGCTGTGGTAGTTGTGGTCCATTAGTCATTTGGACTCATCTTTCCCTTGTGTCTTCGGTTTTCTTTGTTCTCCCTTGCTCCAGATGAGGTGGGACCACTAGACGTATCTTCAACGGTCGCTCACAAGCTTTAAGATCTAGGCTGTAATCTTTACGGGAGCAGATCACCAGGTCTTTTCCCGTGGGGCTGCTCGTAGGTTCAAACCACTGACCTTAACCGTTGGGCTACCAGGTCTCCTTCTGAGTTAATGCGTATAATGTGTATATTAGTGTCGTAGGACTGCTTAACAAAGTACCACAAACTGGCTAGCTTCAAACAACAGAGATGTATTCTCTCACAGTTCTGGAAGCAGAAATCCAGAATCAAGGTGTTGTCAGCAGGGCCGTCTTCCTGTGAGAGTCCAGGGAGAATCCTTCCCACCTCTCCCTAGCTTCTGGAAGCGGCCAGCACTCCTCGGCATTCCTTGGCTTGTCGACGCCGCACTCCAGTCTCTGCCCCCATGGTCATGTGGCCATCTTCCCTGTCTTCTGTGTCTCTGTTGCTGTTTTTGTAAGCACACCGGTCATGTTGGATTAGGGCTCACCCTATTCCAGTATGACCTCATGTTAACTCATTACATCTGCAAAAACACTATTTCTAAGTAAGTTCACATTTGGAAATACCAGAGGTTGGGGCTTGAACATATCTTTTTGGGAGACGCAAATCAACCCATAACAATGCGCTCCAGCACGGTGTCTGGCGCATGGAAAGTACTCCGTAAGTATTTGCTACCATTACTGCTATTATTTTTCATTCAGGCGGTTCAACCCCTGGATTATCAACATCAGCTAAAAGCATGAGCCGTGAGAAATGGCAGAGTACCCACAGCTTTCCCATCTGCATGTAGCACGGCCCCTCCCCTCCCTGTACCTCTTTGTACCTGAGACACACATCCTACCTTCTTCGTTGTCCATTTTCCCCAGAAAGTGGCCTTCTGCACTTTCACAGTTCTTTCTCCTCCCAGGGGCTACCCAGACAGCTCTTTGCTTAATGGAAGGACTCTTGGAAGCAGAAGGCTTTATTTGGGGGCTGTGAATCTTGCTTCATCAGAGTACTCTGTCAGGGACCCTGTATAGGAATCAGATGTTCATTAGCCAATCATAGCAGGGGATCTCCATGATGTTATAATGATGCTAAAATCACCCAAGTGTGAATGGAGAAAAAAAAGGTTAATATAAAATGAGACCAAATTAAAATGATCAGAGAGTAGCTCTTCCTTGTCTCATTTAAAGCTCAATGGAATTATTTGTCTGGAGAATAAGTGGGGTGATTTCAAGCTCTCTTCCCAGGGCTAGCGTTCTCTGATTCCCAGAGCAGTACAAAAGACTTCCAGGGAGGGGTGGGGAAAAAAAAAGAGACCCCTTGCCATCGAGTCGATTTCGACTCATAACCCTATAGGGCAGAGTAGAACTGCCCCTAAGGTTTCCAAGGAGTGGCTGGTGGATTCGAACTGCCAACCTTTTGGTTAACATCCAAGCTCTTAACCACTGCACTGCCAGTGCTAACACGCAATCAGAAAGGAAGACGTAAACATTGATATTTGGTGTTCCAGGGCCGAGGGCCCTTCCCGGTTACATCTTCACTGCTAATGCTTTGTATTTCCGACTTTTTGTCTTTTCTCTTAGGGAAGGCCGCTCAAATGCCCACATGCAAGGAGATTACCAAAGAATCGGGGATGTCATGCTGAAGAACATCCAGGGCATGAAGGTGAGCTGGTGTGGAACCGGGTGGAGCGGCTCACGAGCGCTGGGATCACCGTCTATGAGCGTGTCCACGGTGACGTCCACGTCTGATGTTAAGGGGAGAGAGATGGCCGCTTTGGTCAACTCTTCTAGCCTTTTCCAAAATTTATCTGGAAGCATAGAGACAAATCCAGTCCCTTTGGGGATGCATTCTCAGTACTTTTTAGCTTCCAGAGCTCTTGTGTTGTAACCAAACCAACAGGCATTATCTGTGAAAACATGGTTCAAAACGTTGTTTTTTCATTATGTAGAGAAGACATTGTTTGGTTTACTGAACGTTTCATTTCCAGTCCGTTGTTTTGGCTTCTTGTAAGCATGACAAAAATACCAAATTCAGAGAGAATATAAGAATCCCTGTAAATTCTGCGACTTTAAATCAGGCTAAAAGGCAAATATATTTTTTACCATCTAACAGTATCTGTAATGATATAAATGAGTAAAAATATATCCCAAAAAGCCAATAAAAATTAAACTAGTATTCAGCCCCATTTTTAAAAGCTGCCCCATCTCTTGTATCTGAAATTTTTATTTTAATCCATTGATAATTATTTTAATATGGGATTTTTAATTCAGACAGTTTATCTCTTGAATATAAAATATGTCTATATTCATATTTTAATCTTCCTATATCCCAACTGGCCAGAGCTTCTCTTCAAGCTAATGACCCCCTCTAAGGAAGGCAGGTGGCCACCATTCAGTCCATCCATCCATCCCATCCATCCCATCCATCCCATCCATCCCATCCATCCCATCCATCCCATCCATCCCATCCATCCCATCCATCCCAT
>NW_004444089.1:1450859-1462475 GCF_000243295.1 Trichechus manatus latirostris
TCCATCCCATCCATCCCATCCATCCCATCCATCCCATCCATCCCATCCATCCCATCCATCCCATCCATCCCATCCATCCCATCCATCCCATCCATAGCACCTACTACATAAAAGACACGTGTAGAATAAATGTTACTGTTGTGGTTTGACTTAATTCCCAGAAATGCAGCTAAGTTGTTTTAGTGTTAAACTTTTTCCCCCTGAGAATTCTACATCTCATGAGATGAGGACAAGGTGAGGCTGGTGGGGCTGGTGGCATAGAAAAGAGGATCAGAGCTACTCGGACGATTTCCTGTCAGTCTCTTTCTCTGGACAGAGATCAGGACATCTAACAGATCCTGAGCCAACACTTGCTGTGACCACTTGCTGTCGCGGTTGGTTCAAGAAGCAATGCTACACTCCTTGGGTAGCATCCCAGAGAGCCTGCAGACGTAATCGGGATTGCAGAATGCGGGTTCACAAAGAGAAGAGCAAGAATTATCTAAGATTTTACACAACTGGAGGAGCCCTGGTGGCGCGGTGGTTAAGTGTCCAGCTGCTAACCAAAAGGTCGGCAGTTCGAGTCTACCAGCTGCTCCTTGGAAACCCTATGGGGCAGTTCTACTCTGTCCTATAGGGTCCCTGTCAGTCGGAATTGACTCGACAGCAGTGGGTTTCTAGTATTTTAATTCTATAAGCTAAGGTTGATGCACAGAACTTAGCTGTAACATGAACAGAATTCTTTTCAATTTCCATGGTGTATTTAAAAATATCTTTCTTTCTCTCTTTTATAACATACTTTTGTTACTGTTATACTTTCCAGTTATTTTCCTCACTTAACCAGTTGCCGTCAAGTTAACTCTGACTTATGGTGACCCCATGTGTGTCAGAGTAGAACTGTGCTCCACAGGTTTTCAATGGATGATTTTTCAGAACTAGATCACCAGGCCATTCTTCTGAGGCACCTCTGGGTGGAGTCGAACCTCCAAACTTTTGGTTAGCAGCCAAGCACGTTAACTGTTTGCACATCACCCAGGGACTCCATTTTCCTCATTAGAAGCCGCTTTTCCCATGTTGTTGTTGTTTTTGTTTTTTTGTTTTTTTTTTCTCAGCCTATTTTGGATTTTTACTTTTTCTCAACTGTTCCATAAGGTGTCCAAGGAGCGGCTGGTCGATTCAAACTGCCGACCTTTTTTTGGTTCACAACCGTGCTCTTAACACTGCACACCACCAGGAACCCATCTTTTCTCGTAGTGTTCCCTTTTTCTGAGATCATAAGCCTGCCCAGGAGAGGGCTCCCGTCTGCCTTTGCTTCCTCCAAGGGAGCTTGGACACCACCATGGGCCTTTGCGGGCAGGGCAGCAGTGGAGCCCTGTAAAGCTCATCCTCCCCACCCCCAACCGGGGCAGAGTTGTCCTTGTCCTGTCTCCGAAGTTGTCCTGGTATTGACCCGCCCTCCGTGGTTGTCTTCTCTGGCGTCTTTGCTGATTCCTGCCGCTGCCTTCCCACCGAGAACTGACATTCAAGATGCATCCAACCTCGTCCTTTAACCTAACACAGAAGACCTCCTAAAAATCCACCTGACTTCCGGTCTAGGGAATCAGCACCTTGCATTCAGTCAGCTCCCTCGGCTGCGCTGGCATTTTAGCTGTTGTGCCGATGCCGTGAGCATTTATAGCAGGAAGCTCTGTGCAAGCAAAATAAAAATCAACGGAGAGGCTCTCTGACAGCCACTGGCAGCATTTCTGAAAAATCAGGGTTTTTTTGTTTGTTTTGATTTGTTTTTTTGTGCTTTTTGTTGGTTTTAAAGAATTTTTATGAAGTGTGGAGGAGAGTGGCAGAAGGTTCTAGAGGTTTAGCATGCCAGTTAGCACTTTTGCCCAACATGTTCAGGGTGAGCTCCAGCTTACCGTGTCTTCCCTACCCCGCACCCTCGCGCCACCCACCTGTGCACTACTCACCTGTGCAGGTGCTGAGCGCTGACTGCTATTACCAGCCTTCAGCCTCAGAGGCTGTTCCTTCCCATTTTAGCCCCAGGCAATCTTTCTGGACCTTTTCCCCCAATCCTTTACATTCTCCTCTGTCATGTCCTGAAGATGCCTGCCTTTACTTCTTCTTCTTGTTAGATGCCATCAAGTTGGTTCTGACTCCTAGCGACCCCATGTACAACAGAATGAAACACTGCCTGGTCCCGCACCATCCTCACAATCGTTGCAATGTTTGAGCCCGCTGTTGCAGCCACTGTGTGACTCCATCTCGTTGAGGGTCTTCCTTTTACTTGGGTGCATGCATTTCTTATTTATTTATCCATTCAGTAAACATTTATGGAGCACCTGCTATATGTGCTGGGCCCTGGGGATATAGAATAGAGCATGACAAGTTCTCTCAAAATCCAGTAGGAGACTACACGTGTTAAAATTGCAGGCGCACACGCGTGCGCGCGCATGTGTGTATAACTGGTGCAATTTGAATAAGCTCTTGTTTGTACCAATTTCCTGGGTTTGCTACTTGTTATGAGTTGGAATCAGCTCGACAGAAACAGTTTTTGTTTTGTTTTTTTTATAATTATGCAAGACATTGGATGAGGCTGAGTGAAGGAAATATAGAACCTCCCTGTATACTTTTATGCAGCTTTTTATGGAGCCCTGGTGGTTAAGAGCTAGGCTGCTAACCAAAAGGTCGGCAGTTGGAATCTACCAGCTGCTCCTTGGAAACCCTATGGGGCAGTTCTACTCTGTCCTATAGGGCTGCTATGAGTCAGAATCAACTCCATGGCAATGGGTTTTGTTTTTGGTTTTGTTTTTTTTTGGTGACTTTTTCATTATTTCAAAATAAAAGACCCAACAGGGAATACTGTGGTGAGGGCTAGTGTGGACAGATGTAAGCAGATGTCCAGGAGGACAGCATCCCTAACTCAGCCTGTGTATGAGGAAAGGCCTCCCAGAGCTAGTCCAGAGGGACGGGGGCGGGACTAAGGCTGGGCTGGGGTCCTAAACAGGGGAGTGTCCTGTTCAGAGGCTCCAGGGTGGGAGACCAGGCACGTTCAAGGAATTGCAGGTTGTACAGTGTGTGGCTGTGGGTGAGTGGCAAGAGGTGGCACTGGAGAGGCGGGAGGGATCCCATCCTGAAAGGTCCCGTGTGTCCTGCCAAAGACGCTGGAGGCTGTCCTGAGGTGGCGGCAAGCTCTCGCAGTATCCTCACCAAGAAGGTGGGGTGTTTAGTTGCATTTTAGAAAGTCTGTTTTGGCAGCCTGATAAGCTGGAGGGTGGAGTGGCTGTAGAGACACTGAGGGAGACATGGTTACAGTGAGACATGACGCAAGGCCAAAACAAGGGCAGGGACCGTGGGGACAGAAAGGGAACAGATGCAACATTTTTAGGACGTAGAATTGATAGGACTTGGTGGAGGGTTCAAAAAAAAAGGAGGAACCCGGGATGTTCCCTAGGTGGTTTTGTCTGGAGTAACTGGTTGGTGGTGGCCTCTATCCCTGAGTTAGAAAATAAATGAGGTGCACCCAGTTGAGGCAGGAGATGTCGGGTTTGGGTTTAGACACACTGCAGTTGAGGAGCTTATGGAGTGTGTGAGTGGAGCTGTTGCAGAGATTTGGCTATGCTGGTGTATAGGACCATCGTGTGGATTAGAAATCTAGACTCGGGTGTTATCAGCACACACGCATAGTTAGCATGCTCCCAGGAAGTAAGTATGGAGTAAAACTTGAAGACAGCTGCTGCTGTTCTGGAGAAGTCCTCAAGATTTCAAGACCCTTCCCTTGGAACTCTTCCCACCTGCCTAGGGGAAGTTAATTACTCTCTTAATACTCTATTATCAAACTTTTACCCTGTATCTGCCTCCACTATTACTACATTAGGGATCAGGTCTTATTCTCACCCATCTCCTTGGAATCTAGCAGAGTAGGCGACTCACAGTAGATACTCAGACAGTTACTGAGCAAATTGGGTGAGTTTAACAGAAAATGGTAAGGCAGTTCCTAGTGTTATTTTTACTGTATAATGTTTATTGAAGGGTCCTGGTCTGTTTATCATAATATGACATTTAGAAGAAAACCATAGACCCTGTCCTTAAGGAGCTCCTGTTCACATATTTTCCCTTACTATTGTCAATCTCAATTTAAAAGTACATATCAGGGCTTCACACTAGTTCGAAGTGGTTAAGTCATGGCTGACGGAAACAAGGGCAGCCTATGGTTGCATAGCAACCAAAGCTCTTGCCTGTTGGATTCCGTCCCAAGTAGGAAACAGTGCTGCCTCACACAAAGATGGTGGCCAACTGTGCTGCGTATGTGTGTCACTCCCACAGTCTTATCAATAATCCAACCTCCCGCATCAGTCTCCTGAAAGTTTCCTGATGGAAACTATGCAATGCATACGCTGCCCTTGTTTTCATCAGCCATGGCTGAACCTTTTCAAACTGGTTCACAGCCCTGGGAACATTTATACTTACAATATTATTTATACATATCACATATTTTATAATTCATATGTATTTTAAACTTCTCAGTACTTTAATAGAGCTTTTCATTTCATTCTGAGAACTTAATTTAAATCATAAAACCTAAAGTGATTTTCATTCTTTAGTCAAACTTGATGGCACACATGAATTTTCAATTCAGTTGAATGGGATTTCTCCCTCCCCTGTCTTATATTTTGCCCTCTTAAGCCCCTGGCCGTTCACCTGTGGAAGCACAGTGAGGCTTTGGAGGGACTGGAGAATGAGATCAGGGGCTCCCGGCGGCTGGAGAACTTCTGCAGAGACTTCGAGCTACAGAAGGTGTGTTACTTGCCGCTCAACACCTTCCTGCTGCGGCCATTGCACCGGCTCATGCACTACAAGCAGATCCTGGAGCGGCTCTGCAAGCATCACCCCCCGAACCATGCCGACTTCAGGGACTGCCGAGGTGAGCCACCTGATGCTGGGTCCTGGCTCAGTGTGGGCAGGCAGACTGCTGCAGGGAGGGGCTCCAGGGAAGTAGGTCTGTTGAAATTATGTCCCAGGTTTCCATAGTTACACAAGGCAGGCAGTGCTTTTTAGTGTCTGAGCAAATATTTTCTGTTAAATCTCTTTCTGCAAAGAGGGTGATAATGATCATTATGACCTCTCTTTCCCTGCTCCTTTTGCGTGCGTTTTCTCCCTTGATCCTGGGTGGTTTAGTGTAAAGAACCCTGGAGAAGCACCACCCCCAGACAGCCCCCTCCCCGAAGTCTTCCTCTGCCTACACAGTTGAAACTCCTCATTCACTTCTCAGACTGGCCACTGAAAATGGCTTATAATACTACTGTCCATTGCTGCTGGCATTTGTAATGTACCAAACCAAAAAGCCAAACCCATTGCCATTGAGTCAGTTCCGACTCATGGTGACCCCACGTGTCGCAGAGCAGAACCGCCCCATAGGGTTTTCTTGAATGTAATCTTTATGGAAGCAGATCACCAGGCCTTTCTTCTGTGGTGCCACTGGGTGTGTTCAAACTGCCAACCTTTAGGTTAGTAGTCAAGCACGAACCGTGTGTGCCACCCGAGGACCTTTTGTAATATACCCAAAACCCATTGCTGTTGGTCACCTTAATAAGCACTTTGCCTGTATTAACTCTTTCAATCTTCACGACAAGCCATTTCACATATGGGGAGTACTGACATCAGAGAGGTTAAGTAATCTGCCCAGAATCACACAGCTGAGAAGTAAGACTTGGAACCAAAACCCAGCACTCGTGTCCTTAACTACTCTACCCTACAGTCTCATGATAATACCAGTCTCACCTGTTTAGCTCCTGTAATGGGCCCGGTACTGTGCCATGGATCTTACTAACATTAGCCCTTAAACAACCCGGTGAGACAAGCATTGTTATCCCATTTTACAAATAAGGAAACTGAGGCTCAGAGTGGGTAGAGGACCTGCCAGGGTCCCTCAATTAGTAAAAGGTCACAGCTGGTATTCCAGACCATGCTTTTCACAGCACTGGACCACACATCCTCTTTGTGAGCCTAAGTTGTTCTGTCTCATGTTCTATGTAGTCTGTTAATACTTGCGCTTCCTAGACTATAGGCCCCTTGAGGGCAAGGCCCTGAGGCCTTTGGCTGAGCTCCCCACATTCTCCACCAGGGAGGGCTGGACAGAGCTGTGTGTCCAGCATGGATCTGTACGCCCGCTAGCATGTCAAGGCCCTTATCTCTTGCCTAAAGAATTCTAAACATCTCCTATCTTTCAGCCCAACTGAGTTATCTTTTTAAAATACCTCTCTTACTCCTTTGCTTAAAACTTGGGTGGCACCTGATTCCCTCAGGATAAAATCTAAACTCTTCATGACCTGGCCCTCGTCCAGTCTCTGTGCAGCAAATTTGTATTGAGCACCAGCTGTGGCTAGGTGTACGAGAGAGAATAGAACAGGTGGAGCCTGCCCTCACAGAACTCACATTCCAGTGGTGCAGACGCGAGTATCTGGGCCGTGCGTGGGAAGTGCACAGTGTGATAGGAGCCCATGGCGGGTGTTGGGGGGGGTGGGCATTGGACGCAGCGTTGGGGACCTAGAGGAGGCCTTCTGACAGCAAAGGTCTCTAAATGTAGAACTGAAGTGCAAACAGGAGTTTAACTGGTTGAGGGGAGAGTGTGAAGAATAGAGTTGGGAACAGCATTGTTGCCATTCCAAAAGAGGCGGAGACTATGGAACAATCCAGAAAGTGAAAGAAGTTCCATGTGGCTGAATGTGGAACACAGAGGCCAGATGATAAGGCTGGAAAAGTAAACTGGAAGCAGACCCCACAGGATCTTACAAACCCTGTAAGACCTCAGAACAAAGGGAAGACGGGAAAGGTTTTAAGGAGGGCATTGGTGAGATGAGGCTTCTTCTAGAAAGATCTCTCTATTAGTTTCTGTGATCTATAAAGGACTTCTGCAAAGTATATTTTAAAAAGACAGCACAATGACAATTTGGCAAAGTAAAACATTGGCAGTTCATGGAAGGAGAGCAGAAATGGCTGATGACCCGGACTACTGCAGATAGTTACTCTTCAAAACAAACCATGTTGGCTCATGCCTCTGTCTTTGTATATTCTGGTCCTTCTGCTTGGAGCCATTACCATCACCTCTTATTCCTTTCCTGGAAAACTCCTCCTCATCCTCTAAGCGTCAGCATGTGCCCGATACTTGAGGTTGAGCTGACCTCGCCCACCTTGTCCTGTTGTGTTGGCACTGCCACTTGCCACCGATTGACCAGGCCTGGACAAGATGACCCAAGGCCCTCCCCAGCTCTGACGACTCTATAGAGATATATTACTCATGAGGGTGAAGGAAATTTATGGTTTTGTCTGTGCTGTTCTTGGAAGATTTCTTTTTTTACAATTTTTCTAAATAGTCTCCAATGGAAATAGTCTGTCACTGACAATTAAATGGAAAACTGCAATTGTTACCTAGCTTGAAACATCATGTGGCATCATTGTAGAAAGGTTGGGGAAGACAAGGTGTGTCTGAACATATATTCTCTGAATGTGAGGGCTGCAGGTGTGCAGGTACAAACAGCTGCTCCAAGAACGCCCTGCCTCATGAGCACCTAGGGGGCAGGGTGCCATCTTTTTTCTCTTAGAGCTTCCTCATTCCCACCCACTCAGCATTTGGTGCTTATTGAACCCAATCAGGTAATAATGTCAGAAGATTGAGCAAGCCCTAGGGCTTATCATTATGGGTGAGACAACGCATTCTGGGATAAGCTTAAGCCAGGAAGCATTTAATTTGCATCCCCAGGGAGAAAGGAAAACAAAATGCTTCACTTCCTCCAAAGCTGAAGTGCTGGAGGGTGGCAGGGTATTTAGTATTCTGAAGATTAAAGTTGAGTCTGCAAGCATTTCTTGCTTTTCTTGACAAAAATACACAAATGCTTGGGGGGAAGTATTGAATTTATGTTAATGGTGGTAAAATATTTTGGAAAAAGATAGGGATAATGGTGATCCAACCTGAAAAATGGACATCAATGTCACCGAATTGTAAATGTGGAAGTTGTTGTGCTGGTGAATGTTTTGGTGTGTATATTTTCGCCACCATTTAAAAAAATACACAAATGCTCAGCAATATGGCTTTGAGTGTCCCCCCCCAACTTGTATTAACTAGGTGATAGCTCTTTTACATAGTGGATGGCTTACCGGCTGAGAGAGATGTGCCCATATTTGGGAGTAAAGTTTAATTTGTAGTTTCTCTTTGCAACTGTCTTGGTAAACAGGATAAGGCCATCAGAAGGAAGAAATGTGTGCACTGGAATGGTAGTTACCCAAAAGTGTTGCCAATATCAATTAGACCCTCTTGCAAAAAGACCCCTTCTCTGCCCCCAGATGTTTCTGTGGCATCTTTGTGCTCACTCTGCTTTCCAGGTAACAGGAGGGAGAAGAAAAGTCTCTACCCTGAGAACAAAAATCAAGGCACTCTTCCTCCCCTGCCTCTTGTGCCAACAAATTATTCTAATTGAAGGACAGCTGTATGCTGCATAGCTATAAATGGATCATGTACATTTGCCAGATGCCTTTGGGAGGAAAGCAAATGCATACATGAAGTAAATCACTTAATTTTTATTATAAATAGCAATTTTTTTTTAGAAGCACAGCTTCTAACAGTGTGGCTACTATAGGATATTACCCTTAAGAGTTGAGCTTAAAGATGTTGGGGGAAAAAAAGACCCTTGTCTGCCATTAATGCTGCAGTTTTGTTTTGTTTGTTTGTTTGTTTTGTCTTTTTCCTTCATTAGCTGCTTTGGCAGAGATTACTGAAATGGTGGCACAGCTTCATGGTACAATGATCAAAATGGAGAATTTCCAGAAGCTGCATGAACTCAAGAAAGATTTGATTGGCATCGACAATCTTGTAATTCCAGGAAGGGTAAGCGGCAGGGGTCTCTGTATGCGTTTGAGGTACAGCCAAAAAGGAGACATTTAAGTGACTGAAATTTCAACCCTTGAAATATTAACACTCGCAAGTTAGAATGTCCTCACTCAGAGACACCTTCCTTTCACTTGACAGACAATTGGGAAAACACCTTGGACATTACCGTGTCGTTAAAAATTATTATGTTAGAAGGAGATAAGTAATCCTTTGCCCTCGTGCTCTGTTTTTCTCCTTATTGGTTGATTTGCTTAGTTACTTTTTCCCTACCATATTCCAGAGAGGGTTTGAGAAAGCTTATTTTTTTAAAAAATTAGCTAATGAAAATGGAGATAAAGTTTAAAAAAAAATTGGATAAAACGGTGATATGTAGCCACAGAAAAAGTTAGTGCATGAAAGCATGCTGTAAATTCCCATGCAAGTATGAAGAGTATTTTTTAAACATGCAATTTCCTATACATAATTTAATTTTAACTAGAAATTAAAATAACATTTTAGCGAGAAAACAATTCTGGGAGTGATATCAGTTCATTTCTGCTATTAGCTTTCACCTAACCAGCACCCTTCATTACATGCAGGCCATTCACAATAAAACAGGGCCTCGCTACAAAAACATGCTCCTTTCAGGCCAACAAGACTATAACAAATATAGTATAGGCTGCCTTTTTTCAGTTCCCTTCCTAGGAAGCTATTGCCCAGGAATCAAAAATGTTATTTGGTTCCTGCATCTCTTCGTATCTCTCCACAGGCTCTTTCACCCTGATAACCATTTCAAACCGTACATCACCTGGGCTCACACGATAATTTTAGCCTCTTTGAATCGCCTGCATGCTTGCCTTTCCCTTCCGACAGGTATCCAGTATTTCAGGGAATCAGTCTTATCTGAAAGGTAGCTGCCCTGGAAACTTCAAATTTATCAATTCAGGAAGATGAAGAACCCTCCCTGTGTATTTGGGTAGTTCTGTCAGGAAGCCTAATTATAAAACTGACTGGAAAACAAGTTGTGGGAGATTGTCAGAAGAGTTATGTTGTAAGAGGTGGGTGGAAATTAAAGCTGGGATTTGTTTGAGCTCTGCTGGTGAGAAAATTCTGCCAGGCCTCAGCACATAATAGCCACGTTTATCCATCCGTGTGGAACCCTTAGAAAAACTCTGTGGAATCAATGTAATTTTCTCTGAATTTTGAACGTTACAAAATATTTACCATACTGTGCTACAGGACAAACAGACCATTTGTAAAGAATTTAATACTTTGAGGAAATAGTTCTCATGGTATAAAGAAAAGAGCATTGGAGTGGCGTATGCAGCCCTGGGTTCAAATTCTGGCTCCACCAGAACTGGTATGTTCACCTATCAGAGCTTTCCTTCCCTTCTGTAACATGGGGGTCATATCCTCTCCCTGGTAGGTTATGAGGATAAAATGAGAGTTAACAGGTAAAAATAACACCAGACAGAATCGACTCAACCGCAACAGGTTTGGTTTTGGTTTTATTGGTTTATGTAGCACAGCATTGCAGAAAGCATCACAAGCATTTAGCCAAATACCAGTTCTATCGTTTACCAACTGACCAAGTTGCCTAGTGCTGCCATAACACAAAATACCACAGGTGGGTGGCTTTAAAGAACACTCATTTATTTTCTTACGGTTCCGGAGGCCAGAAGTCCAGATTTAGGGCGTTAGCTCTGGGAGAAGATTCTTCTCTGTCTCTTTCAGCTCCTAACGTTGTTGTTGTTAGGTGCCATCGAGTTGGTACAGACTCACAGCAACCCCACGTACAACAGAACGAACCACTGCCCAGTCCTGCGCCATCCTCACAGTCATTGCGATGTTTGAGCCGGTTGTTGCAGCCAACGATGTTGAGGGTCTTCCTCTTTTTCGCTGACCCTCTACTTTACAAGCATGATGTCCTTCTCCAGGAACTCGTCCCTCCTGATAACATGTCCAAAGTATGTGAGGCAAAGTCTCGCCATCCTTGCTCCTGAGGAGCATTCTGGCTGTACTTCTTCTAAGACAGATTTGTTCATTCTTTTGGCAGTCCATGGTATATTCAGTATTCTTCACCAACACCATAATTCGAATGCATCAGTTCTTCTTCGGTCTTCTTATTTGTTGTCCAGCTTTCATATGCATATGAGGTGATTGAAAACACCATGGCTTGTATCAGGCCTACCTTAGTCCTCAAAGTGACATCTTTGCTTTTCAACAGGTTAAAGAGGTTTTTTGGAACAGATTAGCCCAGTGAAATACGTCTTTTCATTTCTTGACTGTTGCTTCCATGGGCGTTGATTGTGGACCTAAGTAAAGTGAAATCTTTGACAATGTCAGTCTTTTCTATTTATCATGATGTCGCTTATTGGTCCAGTTGTGAGGATTTTTGTTTTCTTTATGTTGAGGTATAATCCATACTGAAGACTGTAGTCTTTGATCTTCATCAGTAAGTGCTTCAAGTCCTCTTCACTTTCAGTAAGCAAGGTTGTGTTAGAGTCTTCCTATAATCTTGATGCTGCGTTCTTCTTCATATAGTCCAGTTTCTCAGATTATTTGCTTAGCATACAGATTGAATAAGTATGGTGAAAGAATAGAACCCTGACACCCACCTTTTCTAATTTTAAACCACATATCCCCTTGTTTGATTTGAATAACTGCCTCTTGGTCTGTGTACAGGTTCTGCATGAGCACAATTAAGTGTTCTGGAATTCCCATTCTTTGCAATGTTATCCATAATTTGTTATGATCCACACAGTCGAATGCCTTTGCATAGT
>NW_004444089.1:1462575-1622081 GCF_000243295.1 Trichechus manatus latirostris
CAATTAAGTGTTCTGGAATTCCCATTCTTTGCAATGTTATCCATAATTTGTTATGATCCACACAGTCGAATGCCTTTGCATAGTCAATAAAACGCAGATAAACATCTTTCTGGTATTCTGTGCTCTCAGCCAGGATCCATCTGACATCAGCAATGATATCCCTCATTCCACGTCCTCTTCTGAATCCGTCTTGAATTTCTGCCAGTTCCCGTTTCGATGTCCTACTGCAACTGCTTTTGAATTATCTTCAGCAGAGTTTTACTTATGTGTGTTATGAATGATATTGTTCGCTAATTTCTGCATTCTGTTGGATCACCTTTCTTTGGAATGGGCACAAATATGGATTTCTTCCAGTCGTTGGCCAGGTAGCTATCTTCCAAATTTGTTGGCATAGACAAGTGCGAGCTTCCAGCATTGCATCTATTTGTTGAAACATCTTAATTCATATTCCATCAATTCCTGGAGCCTTATTTTTTGCCAATGCCTTCAGTGCAGCTTGGACTTCTTCCTTCAGTACCATTGGTTCTTGATCATATGCTACCTCCTGAAATGGTTGAATGTCGACCAATTCTTTTTGGTATACTGATTATGTGTATTTCTTCCATCTTTTTTTGATGCTTCCTGCGGCATTCAATATTTTGCCCATAGAATCCCTCAATATTGCATCTTGAGGCTTGAATTTTTTTCTTCAGTTGTTTCAGCTTGAGAAATGCCGAGCATGTTCTTCCAGGTATTTGCACATTTCATTATAACCACATTGTCTTCTCAAGCTGCCCTTTGAAATCTTCTGTTCAGCTCTTTTACTTCATCATTTCTTCTGTTCACTCCTAATAGCTGCCCACAATCCTTGGCATTCCTGAGTTTGTAGATTCATCGGCCTTCCACTTCACAGTGGTTAAGAGTCCAGCTGCTAACCAAAAGATGGGCAATTGGAATCCACCAGCTGCTCCTTGGAAATGCTATGGGGCAGTTCTCCTCTGTCCTATAGGGTCACTATGAGTTGGACTTGACTAAACGAGTTTTTGGTTTGTTTTCGTCTTCACGTGGTCTCTCCCCTTGTATGTCTCTGTGTCTATTCTGCTCTTTTTCTGAGACACCACTCAGAAGTGATTGGGTTTATACCCGCCCTCATTAACATAACAAAAGAAACCTCTATTTCCAAACAGGGTCATATTTACAGGTATTGGGGTTAAGACTTCATTCAACACATATTTTCAGGGGACATAATTCAATAGATAACAGTCATTAGTATTTTTAAAGGTGAAATCAGAATTGGGGTGTGGGCTATTAACTGCAGCCTAACCTTACTTCTATACCTTTTTGCTCCACAAACTGTGTCTTGTGCATTCATTGTTTCAAGTCAGCCCTGAATGAAATGGGAAGGAGGAATCAGACGCCCTTAGCGGGAAGCATTCTGAGACAGAGCACTCCACGCACCAAGGCTAATGGATTATCATTAGTGAATGTTAAATTATTGAATAGCCTGATGGGTAGAAGGAAGGCTCTGATAGGCTTGTCTACATACAGAATTTGAAAAATACAGATTTAAAGGTGAGTAGATAGTTTTAGAGAGGCCTCCTCAGTTACCTGCAGTCTAGCTCCCAACACGCCCTTCAGGCACAATTCTGGATGTGGTTTACTTGCGTCAGGCTGACATGGTGTAGGCGCCTGGAAGGCAGGATTTCCCCCTGGGGCAAAGAGGCCCCAGGGCACTTTGGCCTGAGCCAGGCCCTCAGGGGGGTGCTTCTGCATCCCAAGGATGGTGTGCCTGAGAGAGTTTTCCATGAATAGCCTTCGAGATAACCGGAGTGCTTGTTTTTTTTTTTTTTTTGTTTCTTTTTTTTTATTATTATACTTCAGAGGAAGGTTTACAGAGCAAACTAGCTTCTCATTAAACAGTTAATACACATATCGTTTTGTGACATTGGTTGCCAACCCCACTACGTGTCAACACTCTCCCCTTCTCAACCTTGGGTCCCCTGTTAGCTGGTTGGGATCCTGGTCATCCCCCTCCCCATGGGGAGCCCCGTAGAGCCTGGTGGTGAAGCTCATCGGCACCATCCTCAGGGAGGCCAGGCAGCCCTGGACAAACTGCTTAGTGTCTTCCGTTGAAGGGCGGTGATGCTAGCACCTGTCTCATAGGCTCCTGGGAAGAAAGAGAGGATGCTCAGACACTGCATAGCCCAGTGCCTGGGACATAGTGAGCACTCAGTAAATACTAAGTGTAATTGCTGTCATTCTGAGGAGCAAGGGCCCCAGCCCGAGGCAGGCCGGCTCTCCGAGTTCATGCAGGTTTGCCCCTCTCAGCATTCCCATGGTCATTTTCTCCTCAGGAGTTCATCCGCCTGGGAAGCCTCAGCAAGCTCTCCGGGAAGGGGCTACAGCAGCGCATGTTTTTCCTGGTAAGTGGTGGGACCTGCTTGTCCTCCGTGTGACCCAGCAAAGCCCATGGAACCGTGGGGTGAGCGAGGGTCACTGGGCTGAGACTCTGCCACCAGTGGGGCCCAGACAGCAGGAGCAGTGACTTAGTCACTGGGATAAACCAATTGTAATGAAAGGTTTCTGAAAACATACTGACTGTCTGTAGCGGTTTCAGCTGGAGCGCCCTTCATCTCAGCCATGTTTGCTCCTTGCTTCTCTAGTTCAACGACGTCTTGCTGTACACAAGCAGAGGGCTGACAGCCTCCAATCAGTTCAAAGTCCACGGGCAGCTCCCCCTCTATGGCATGACGGTGAGTGTGTGCGTGGGTGCCAGATTGAGGTGTTCCTTCTGGCCGCATTTGGATAATTAAACCAGTTAACCATAAAACCCAAATCTGCTGCCGTCGAGTGGATTCTGACACATAGCGAACCTATAAGACAGAGTAGAACTGCTCCATAGGGTTTCCAAGGAGTGGCTGGTAGATTTGAACTGCCAACCTTTTGGTTAACAGCCGAGCTCTCAACCACTGCGCCGCCAGGGCTCTGAGTTAACCATAGGTGTATGTATGTGTATATGCATGTATGTGACTGTATGCACATATATTCATATACATAATAAGCACATTTGTTGTTGTCGTTAGGTGCTGTCGAGTCGGTTCTGACTCATAGTGACCCCACGTACAACAGAACGAAACACTGCCCGGTCCTGCGCCATCCTCACCATCGTTATGCTTGAGCCCATTGTTGCAGCCACTGTGTCAGTCCATCTCATTAAGGGTCTTCCTCTAAGCACATAGGGGACACAATTACAGATACTTCTTAGACATAACCAAACACTTCACAGGATTGGTTTCCTGGGTTTGAAGGATTAGTACCGTAGTCTTGTGGGACATCTCAGTCAACTGGCATGATGTAGTTTCTAAAGTTTATGTTCTGCATCCTAGTTTGGTGAGGAGTGTTTGGGGTCTTAAAGTATGGGAGTGGCCGTCTAAGATACAACTGTTGGTCTCTACCTGTCCGGGGCAGAAGAGAAAGAATGAAACCAAAGACTCAGAAGAAACTAGTCTACAGGACTAATAGTCTGCACTAACCACAGCCTCATCTACCCTGAGACCAGAAGAACTAGATGGTGCCCGGCTACCACTACTGATGGTTCTGACCAGGGCCACAACCACAATAGATGGACCCTGATAGAATGGGAGAAAAATGTGGAACAGAACCTCAAATTCCTTTTAAAAAAAACAAAACCTACTGGACTGGTTGAGACTGGAGGACTCCCCGAGACTATTGCCCTGAGATACTCTTCAGACTTTGAACCAAAACTAACCCCTGAGGTCACCTTGTAGCTAAAAAACAGACTGGCTCAAAAAATAATGAATATCACCAGTGAGTGCTATGCTCTTTAAAAAATCACCTATATAAGACCAAATGGTCAACAATAACTTTAAAACAAAGATAAGAATGTTAGGGGCCGGGAAATTAGATTAGTGGAAGCAGAACAACCAGAATGGCAATATCAAGAATATTCTGAATTGTGAGGAATGTAACCAATGTCACTGAACAACTTGTGTAGAAATTGTTGAATGGGAACCTAAACTGGTGTGTAAACCTTCACCAAAAACAAACAAACAAAAATTACATAAAAAAAAAAAGTTAACCAGTTGTTGTCAAGTCAACTCCAACTCACGGTGACACTATGCATGTCAGAGTAGAACTGCGTTCCGTAGAGTTTTCAATGGCTGATTTTTCGGACATAGATCACCAGGCCTTTCTTCCAAGACACCTCTGGATGGACTGGAACCTCCAGCCTTTCAGTTAGCAGCCAAGCACATGAAGCATTTGTACCACCCAGGGACTTGCCTTTAGATACAGGCCAGAAAGCAGAAACCACAGAGACTGAACAGTGAGGAGGGAAAAGGAGAGGATGTGCAGGTATCCCAGAAGCCAGCACTACGTGAGAAGGCTAGGACGAGACTGAAGACCCTTCCACCCAAGAGGACAGACCTCATCAGGGCTTTTCTAGGGCAGCGTGTGTCTGTTCCTTCTAGAATCCAGTGGAGAGCCAGGTTGCCTTGAGCCATGTGGGGTGATTTTGCCCCTCACTGCCCTGTGCCTTGTTCCTGCAGTCCTGAAAGGCAGTTATTACCATATATATGGAATAATAGTAATAATAGAGACCCCAATCAACAGAATGGAGCCCTGGTGGTGCAATGGTTAAGACCTCGGCAGCTAACCAAAAGGTCAGCAGTTCAAAACAACAGCTGCTTCTTGGAAACCCTGTGGGGCAGTTCTACTCTGTCCTATAGGGTCACTCTGAGTTGGAATCGACTTGAAGTCATCGGGTTTGGGTTTGTTTTTTTTTTAATTAACAGAAACTAGACCAGAACACATCCCCCCAGGTTGTGTTCATAGGTGGGTGTCTGTTCTGGAAGGCCTCCGTCAGCAGACGCAGGCAGAATTCCTGCTGCACAGGATCACTCTCCTGCCTGACACCAACTCTCTGTTCCATGTTTGGGTAGAAGGAAGCTCGTAGGCTCTGCCGAGAACATTCCGTCACCTTCCTTTCCCTTTGCCGCTTTTGGTGTTTCTTGCCGGGAGCCCCGTCTCCTTCCGCAGGGGCTGCCCAGTTCCCCCCGCCCCGGCTGAGTTGTCTGACTTTCTCTTAGCAGCTGCCCCGATGACCTCTTTAGTGAACAGGTGAAAGTATGTTGTGCGTCTCGCTCCCTGGCAGGCAGTAAAGGTGTGAACTTTTGTCTCGCTGCAGATAGAGAAGAGTGAGGACGAGTGGGGGGTGCCCCACTGCCTGACCCTCCGCGGCCAGCGCCAGTCCATCATCGTGGCTGCCAGGTAACGCAGAAGCGACCCCTTAGTTCTTTACCTCCTCCTTGCTGTGGTCTGGAAACCTGACAGCATTCTATGCTCGCAGTTCTCGATCCGAGATGGAAAAGTGGGTTGAGGACATCCAGATGGCCATTGATTTGGCAGAGAAAAGCAGCGGCCCCACCCCGGAGTTACTGGCCAGCAGCCCCCCTGACAATAGTGAGTATTTGGGGGGGAGGTGTTGCTCCGCGCCCATCGCCTCAAGGAATTACCGGTGGAGGGAGAGGGGATACTTCTGGTTTTTCCGGAGAGCGTCATGATGTATTTAAAATGATTCTTGAGGGCTGCATTTGTGTATAAAGTTAAAATCAAGGCAATTCCTTTTTCTAAAGGTAATATCCTTAAGAGGGCGTAAGGGCGGAGGGAAGTTACCTTTTGCTAGCCAGCCCTGCCGCTTGTAATACTGATGTCACGTGTGGGGGCAAACGTGGCCATCCGCAGGGGCGCCTGGGCGTAGGGGGTCGCCGGCAATGGAACTGAGGGGGCGCTCCTCCGAGGTCTAGGGCACCGCACACTGTTAGTTGGCTTGAGTCCCGCTCCCGTCCCCTTCCTGCACCCCCAAGTACGAAGCGCTACCCTCTGCGCCTCCTGCAGAGTCCCCGGACGAAGGCACGGCCGCCGACCAGGAGTCCGAGGACGACCTCAGCGCCTCGCGCACGTCGCTGGAGCGCCAGGCCCCGCACCGCGGCAACACCATGGTGCACGTGTGCTGGCACCGCAACACCAGCGTCTCCATGGTGGACTTCAGCATCGCCGTGGAGGTACCGTAGGGTGGGCGCGGGGTGACATAGCTCGGCTCCCCAGTGTGTGCTTGCCCAGGCGGGCCCCTCTGCACCAGGCTCCGGGGGGCCTGTCATCTGCACCTGCCCTTTGACAGCCCCACGGGGTTTGCTGGACGTGGAGAAGCGCGGTCCCTTCCGGGCATGATACGTTAGCCATTCGGGGGAGCTGAGTGGATGTTGTCCTCCTGTTAAATGCAAAGCGTCTCTTGGTTTCCCTTCTTCCCCGGCCTAATGCAATTACTATCAAGCCCCGTTATAGCGTCTCCAACTCATGGCGACCCCACGTGTGTTAGTGTAGAATTGTGCTTCATACGGTTCTCAATGGCTGGTTTCGGGGAAGTAGATCGCCAGGCCTTTTTTCTGAGGTGTTTCTGGGTGGACGCAAACCTCCAACCTTCTGGTTAATGGCACTGTTTGCGCCACCCAGGGACTCCCAGCTGCCTTTAAGAGTAATTGTTTCACTTTTCCTCTGGACACCGCTACCCTTTCCTTCCGTCTCGTGGGGTTAGCTGTCAGGGAAGAGCCTGTTCATACACTTCACAGCGAGCCCACACCCCGACAGGCTTGAGCACACACCCACGTGCCCACTGCCATCGAGTCCATTCCCACTTCTGGCAGCCCTGAGTAGAACTGCCCCATAGGGTTTCCAACGCTGTAATCTTGAAGGAAGCAGATGCCACATCTTTCTCCCCTGGAGCGGCTGGTGGGTTCAAACCGCCGACCTTTCTGTTAGCAGCCGAGCACTTTAACCCCTGTGCCACCTGGGTTCCTTAGAGGCTTGGACAACAGGCCCTAAATGCAGGGCAGGTGGGCAGCTCTAGGGCCGTCGTTTCTTCGTAATCCGGTTCACATGGCCCTGGGCCCACACGTGAGCGAAGGAGGCAGTAAAGAGTGTGAGACAGCACACAGCGCCGGCTGAGGATCACGCATTAGTGGCAGTTCACAGAAGAATCGGAAAAGGCGGGACGCGGGGCCTCTCCTGGTAACCTCTGGGAGTCACCCCAGAAGTTAGCTTTGGTGGGGGGACTTCCCTGGTGGCGTGACGTCCTTCCAGGCCTGACCCCCCATTCTTTCATCAGTCTCTAATCCGGGGCCATAATCCCTTTTCAGAAAATCTTCAAGCCCGGAAAGCTCTACAACTGGAAAGTTTGCTTCACAAACCATTGGCAGCAGAACTGACCGGAGTGAGGCTATTTGTAGTCTTTATCATGTTGTGTGTGAATATTCGTATTTCACTACAGAACCATTGTGTTTGACTGTGGGTTGGTGCCCCGGACCCCACTGCTGGGGGGTATTATATATAAAAAAGTTTGTCAGGTTGACTCTGGTTCATGGCAACCCATGTGTGTTAGAGTAGAACTGTGCTCCATGGGGTTTTCAAGGGCTGATTTTTGGGAAGTAGATCGCCAGGCCTGTCTTCTGTGGTGCCTCTGGGTGGACTCGAACCTCCAACTTTTTGGTTACTAGGCAAGTGCATGAACCGTTTGTACCACCCAGGGACTCCATTTTATAATAAAGGCACTGTATTACCTTTCTAAGACCTGAAAAGTTCTCAACTCCTAAACATGCCCGGCCTCCAAAATGTCAGGCAAGAGACTGAGAGCCGAGAACAGCCATCTGTTTGCTTTTTAAGCCAACAGTACTGGAGCAGTGCCGAACGCTTCAGGATCATCTGTAGGGGTTCTCTGAAACTGTTCTGGAAGTGACTTCACAGTTTCACGCACCTGCGTTCACTGAGTTTTGCAGCTACACAAAGTGTTCTAAAATCAGTGCCTGTTCTGAAAAGCATCCTGAAGGGGCCATGTCCAGGGTGCTCCCCCTCTGCACCCCTTTCTTCCCAGCTGGCCCCTGAATGGAGGCTCTGCCATCCGGGCGGGCCTCCCCTGGGTGGGCTTTTCCTCTCTGGGCCTCTGCTTCCACCTCCCACGTCCACTGGGTTGGCCTGCAAAGCTCACCCGTCTGAGATTTCTTCCAGGGGACGTGGATTACCTCAGCGGGAGAGGGAGGGAAAAACACACCGTCAAGCCAAGTCAGTGTCTGTCCCAGTGACACCAGTGGCAGTGGAAGGCTATGAGAAACCATCTTTGTTCTCACTTTATACTTTTGCAATGTGTGAGTTATGACTGATGAGACGGGTTTTGGTAGGCTGGAAACCTGGTGGACCAGAGACACCTCCTGAAGCCCAGCTCTCTTGGGGTAACAGGCCCACAGGGTTACAGCCCTCTGACCTCCAGGATCAGGTGACAGTAGAGAGAAGGGTCAGCCAAATCCAGCCTAGTACCCGGGTATTTATGGCCCATGAACTGAGATGGGTTTGACGTTTTTAAACGGTTACTACATCATAGCTTCCGTTCTGCCTCTTGTCCAGTAAAGCCTAAAATACTGTCTCTTTTAAGAAGAATTGTGCCAACCCCTGGTACACGGTGTGAAAGGAGGGCACAGGCTGGTGTGTGTGTTTAAGGTGGCAATAATGCAGGCTTAATACAGAAAGGGCTTGTCTGTTATTGCACGTGATCCCTCCTTGCCAGGACCCCCTGCCCCAAGGCGCAGTGCTTCAGTGTGGTGTGCACAGTGGGCTGCCTTCTGGTGTTGGATGCTGGTGTGTTTATGACTAGCCCATAGACCCCTCGGCCCAGGGCCTCTGGGGACAGAAGAAGCCCCCTCTCCTCACGACTCACTGTGCTTCCTTCTCAGTCTTAGGCACGTTTTTCTCACTTCAATTCTCTGTGACTCCTGCCAGTAGAAATGAGTGACAGGGATGTTTGGGGACAACAGAGTTTGTGACAATCCAGTGGGAACTGGGTTCCTGTTAGATGTGGTCGGTCTGATGTTGGCACAGCCAGTGTGAAGTGTTGCCTGCAGGCAGGAGTGCCCACACAGGGTTCTGAGGGGAAACAATGGGCGTTGTCTTAAGGCTGGAGGTGGGAGAAAGCGAAGCCCCGTGAGGCAGGTAGAAGTTACTCTGGGGGAGGGGGGAGGGCCTGAAGTCTGACACGGGAGGACACGGGACGACGATAGTGGAACAGAGATCAGGTGGCGGGGACTAAGTAATGGGGGCCAAGAAAGGGAGGAGCAGGGGGTGTGGAAGAGGGAGCTCATGAGTAGCAGCCGGGAAACCAGGTGTCGCTGGTTCTGGGTTGAGGCTGTCAAGATCTGTAAAGGTAGCACCAAGACCTAGTGTCGGCCGCAGACAGAGGAGTCATCCGCACAGACATACGGGTTCAGCCTCTGGAGAGCAGTGACAGAAGGAAGACAGCTTCTAGGGGGCTTAGGGACTGATGCTGTGGAGGCCCCTAGGACAGCGGGGAGCAAGGAAAGACCAGCGGGTGTGACTGTTAAGAAGCATCGAGTCTATTAGAATAGCAAGGCCAGAAGTGTTTATTCCGAGATTGTACTCGGTTTGCTCCAGAAAGGATTTAAGGTGGCTGGCTGGTTGAAGTGATCGACTGCTCACAGAAAGTTCGATGGTTAGAAACCCCCAGTGGCTCCACGGAGAAAGATGGGGCAGTCTGCTCCTGTAGAGATTTACAGCCTCGGCTCAACGACAGTGGGTTTTTGGGGAGAGTTAAAGAGTTCTGACGACCCTGCATGAAAAAATACTGGCCTGGAGTTTGGATGATCTGTATCGAGATCCGTTCCTAACTGCGTTTCTAAGTGGAATGTGTACATAAGTCGGACCAGGTGCATATGGTTCTCATTTAGCCTTACTTTAGTGCAAGAAAAGGCTTGAAGACTCTTCAATGATTTAAAAGCTGCACGTGCAGCAAGCAAAGGTGATTGTGATGAAGAACTTGTCGAGAGTAGGGGTTGGTTCAGTCATTTCAAAGTGAGGGCAGATTTACCCATCGTTAAAGGGTGAGTAGGAGTTGTCAGTAAGACAGACACTCGTTCAGACCCCGGGGCCCGCCTGCACAGACACCACCCTGTGTGGCTGGCTTTGGTTTCAAAGTTAATTGCTTAGAAGAGAAATGTATTTTGGACTCAATCTGAAGGAGTTTGTTTTCGTATAAAAAATACCAATTGTAAGGGAAGGGAAGTGACCCTGCCCTGGCCTCCCGTCTGACCTTGTGCAGTCTCCTGTGAAGTCAATCACAAAAGTATTTCACCCCCACCGCGTCCCGTTTTCTTGTCCTTTTCAGCCAGTGGAGGAGAGCTGGCTGTAGCTGGCTCCTCCTGCCCCCAGGGGCCTGTGGGGGACTCCAGCTGTCTGCTCCCCCGGGGGGGCCCTCTCCCCACTTGTGTTTGGAGGGACGCCCTCTGGCTTCTGCCAAACCCTAGACCTGTGCCTCCCATCACGGAGAAGGGGTGCTTCTACCAAACCCTGTACCAACGCTCCATTCTTCATTTCTGTCTCCTCTTCAGACTGGGGGCCACCTGGGGTCAGAGACATTGGGGGGGGGGAACTCTTTTTCATCTTAACACCTGGTGCAGGAGCTTTATTTATGCGGGCACTTTACAGTGCTTACCAGATTAAACACAAGGGATTGAAAAAATAAGGTAGTGGTGGTCCCGCGGTAGAATTCTCGCCTCCCGCGTGGGAGACCCAGGTTTACGTCCAGGCCAGTGCACCTCATGTGCGGCCACGGCCCATCTGTCAATGGAGGCTTGCATGTTGCTGAACAGATTTCAGTGGAGTTTCCATACTGAGAGAGACTAGGAAGAAAGGCCTGGTGATCTACTTCCAAAAACCAGCCAGTGAGAACTTTACGGATCATGGCAGTTTGATCCTGTTGTGATGGGGCCAACTCGACAGCAACCAACAATAACAACACTGAAAAAATACCAAAGGGATAGAGTACCGTATTTTCCACAAATAACACATGCTCTTAAGTAACGCACCCACACATATAGTGCATGGAAATGATGAAATTACATAAAACCGTTCTGGCACAGCACATGCATTATTTGTGTAAAAATACGATAAATACGCCCATTTGAGTTGCAGCGGGTAGCTTACCTTTGACGAGGGGGCTGAACGAGCCCTCGTCAGGTTGTGGACAGGCCATGTCACCGTCCTCACAGCTGATAACACTGAGGGGCTTTGGGGGCTCAACAAGGACTTCTCTGTGCCCTGGGCGTCCTCCCCTGACTGCCTGTGAATTCACAACAGTGCCCTTCACCAGCAGCTACTCCAGGTCTCTGCCCGGCTCCATGCTCCAGACTCCAGGAGACCACAGAGCTGTGGAGTTAACCACAAGCAGCCCTGTGTGAGGGGGGCCTGTCCTACCTGGATCTGTTAGTTTACTTGCTGTAATCTGGGGAGGAGGAGTGAAGGGCGTGAGGACATTCTGTTGAAAGACAGCCCTGTGTGAGGGCAGGCAGTCTCCCCCAGCCCAGGGGGAGGCGCGGTGGAGTGGCCTGGGCTCGATCCTGTGCTGGGCTCACTAGATGGCAGTCTAGAGCTGCGTACGCTCGACTCAGAGAATCCAGACGCTCACTATTGTTGGGCATGACAGAAGGATTAACCAGATCAGGCTCCTGCAAACCACCAAGGGGTTCTCCAGCTCAAAGGTAGCAGTGGACCATTTTCTTAAGCCGTGGACTTGCCTCAAGGACTGGAAGCCTATTGCTCGCACCACACCCCACTGAACCCTGGAGACGGAGTCGTCCTTCCCACGGGGCTTGGCTGCACCCCATCTGCCACCTTGTGGTGTGTGTCCCTGTCTGTGCGTCTCACGGGACTCTGTATTTCAGAATCAGTTATCCGGGAACCTGCTGAGGAAATTCAAGAACAGCAACGGGTGGCAGAAGCTGTGGGTGGTCTTCACCAACTTCTGCCTCTTCTTCTACAAGGCACACCAGGTGAGTGCGAGGCAGGGGGGCTGCGGGGCTGGGACCTGCTCTTGGGACGGGGTCATGGAGTGAGTGCCCGCCCGAGGCAGGGTGGCTGAGGGGCTGGGGAAAGCCTTGGGAACTGACATACAGCACCCTCCTCCATCTGCTGGAAGGAGGGAGATCTTGGCAAGGCCTCTCATCCCACTGCAGCCTGGAGCCGCCCAGGCACGCATGGACGGGAGCTCTGGGCGTAGTGCCTGCCACAGGCCTGCTGGGCAAGGCCGTGTCCACCACAGACCCATGTTCCCTAAGTGAAGGCTGGCGGCATCCTTCTGGTGAAGGACTGCTTCAGCTTTGAAAAGGGCCTTGTCTGGACAAGGTGGGGCCGCTGAGTTGATGGCTCCCATCCGGGCCAGGACTCACTGGCTGGACCACAGTGAACTGGCAGAGACCAGTTTCCAGGCTAGAGCCCGCAGGTCTAGCAGCATCTGCTCCCCATTAGGAGGCAGGCAGCCAGGCTCAGCATCTGAGGCCACCTCTCCCAAGCCACACTCTCTGCCCCTCTCCAGGACAGTCATCCCCTCGCCAGCTTGCCCCTGCTAGGATACTCGCTCACGATTCCCTCAGAATCCGAGAACATCCACAAGGACTACGTGTTCAAGCTGCATTTCAAGTCCCACGTGTACTACTTCAGGGCTGAAAGTGAATACACGTTTGACAGGTAGGTGTTTCCCTCTCCTGTGCGCAGGGCACTTGAAGACAAAGGACACCCCTCTGCTCTACCACAGGATCCCTCCAAAGCCACCGAGTCCCCAGGCCTTCCCAGCAACAGCCACTCACCCACCCCAAGGGGCCATATCTACTCATCCACAGCCCTGAGCCCCGCGGCTGCAGAGAATGGAATGCCAGTGGGCACTTCTCTTTTCATAGAAGCAAATGCAGTTACCTTAGCAACAGCTAACGGGTTAACACCACACACACCTCACTTTCAGATCTCTAACTTGTATCATACTGTTGAATCGACTGTCACCCAATGTGACAGAGTAGAACTACTCCACAGGGTTTTCACCCAATGTGACAGAGTACAACTACCCCACAGGGTTTTCAAAGGCTGTAAACCTCACGGGAGCAGATCACTAGGTCTCTCTCCCGTGGAGCTGCTGGGTGGGTTCAAACCTCCAACTTTTCAGCTGCATCATGAAGCAAAGTTTCAGTCTGTGTGTTTAACAGAGCTGGAGACATCACACTGGCCTTTACTGGCCTGCCTTCACCTACCTCGGCCCAGAGAAATCATCAAAATAACAACAACAAAAACCTAGAGTCTTCAGTCTATGGTTTCTGCAGTTATTCAGTAATAATAATCCTGATTGGGCTATGTCCTAAAGGTTAAATTTCAGGTCAAAAGACTATGTAAGACAGGAAAAAAATCCGAGCGCTTCTTAATGTTATATCTTAAATTATTAATGAGACTACCTGCATGGTGTCATGGGTAAGAAAATGGGCCAGCACCTAGGACCTCTGTACAATCCTAGTGAAGTTAATACTGTGGAACTGAGCCCAGAAGATAGTAATTCTCAAATTTGATCCTGGACTCAAAATCTTAAGATTGACAGACTGAACGTGAGAGCTGCATTTACCCAAGTCGGCATCCTGTTATCGCTGCGGAGATTATTTAGCCTGGGAGCGGTGAGAGTGTAAGAAAGACCTGTGACTAGATTTCCGAATACAAGCCTACCTCTTCTGCCATGCAGCGTGCTCCATGAAGGCAGGAAGCTTGGTATATCCCAGCATCTCTCAGCCTCCGCACTACTGATGTTTGGGGCTGATTAACTCCTTGTTGGGGTAGGTGGTTTCCTGTGCATTATATAATGTTTAGCAGCATCCCTGGCCTCTCCTCACTAGATGCCAGGAGCACAGCCCCACCCCAGTGTGACAACCAAAAATGTCTCGAGACTTTGCCAATCTGCAAAACAGGCCCTGGTGGAGAACCACTGGTAAATCAAGTGTTCTTGTTTGTTGCTATTGAAGGCACACCATGTACAACAGAGGAAAAGGTTGCCTGGTGCTGTGCCACCTTCATGATCACTGTTACGTCTGAGTCCATTGTTGTGGCAACTGTGTCAGTCCGTCTCATTGAGGGTTCCCTCACCTTCGCTGGCCCTCTACTGAACGTGATGTCCTTATCCAGAGATTGCTATCCCCTGATGACACATCCAAAGTAAAAGAGTCGAAGACCTGGACAATGTTCTATGATCTATATGGTTCTCGTTGGCTTATCTTCATAAGTAGATCACCAGGCCTTTTTTCCTAATCTGTCTTAGTCTGGAAACACTGAAACCTGTCCACTGTAGGTGACCCTGCAGGTATCTGAAACACCAGTGGCATGGCTCTAACATCATAGCAACATGCAAGCCACCACAGTATCACAAACAGGCAGGTGGTGGATCCCCAAAATAGGACCTAGAATATATCAGCTACTCAAGTGTATAATGCCATGCATCTGTCAGTCTGTCATACTGTGGTGGCTTGCACGTTGCTGGGATGCTGGAAGCTCTGCCACCAGTATTTCAAATACCAGCAGAGTCACCCATGGTGGATGGGTTTCAGGAGAGCTTCCAGACTAAGACTGGGAAGAAGGAGCCAGCCGTCTACTTCTGAAAAAACTGGCCAGTGAAAACCTTATGAACAGCAGTGGAACACTGGATGATAGAGTGCCAGAAGATGAGCCCCCCAGGTTGGAAGGCACTCAAGACAAGACTGGAGAAGAGCTGCCTCCTCCAACTCGAGTCAACCTTAACTGCACGGATGGAGTAAAGCTTCCGGGATCTTTGTTTGCTGAGGATCTTCAAAATGAGGACAGCTGCAAACATCCATTAATAATTGGAACATGGAATGTATGAAGTATGATTCTAGGAAAATTGGAAGTCGTCAGAAATGAAATGGAATGCATAAAGATCAATATCCTAGGCATTACTGAGCTGGATGGACTGGTACTGGCCATCTTGAGTCAGATAATCATACGGTCTACTACGCTGAGAATGACAACTTGAAGAGGAATGTCATCATGTTCATCGTCAAAAACATTTCAAGATCTGTCCCGAAGTACAGCGCTGTCAGTGACAGGATAATGTCCGTATGCCTACAAGGAAGACCAGTTAATACGACCATTATTCAAATTAACACATCAATCACTAATGCCCAAAGGTGAGAAAACTGAAGATTTTTACCAACTTCAGCAGTGTGAAATTGATCAAACATGCCATCAAGATGCACTGGTAATTACTGGTGATTGGAATGCAAAAGCTGGAAACAAAGATCAGCAATTGGAAACTACTGCCTTGGTGACAGAAATGATGCCAGAGATCACATGATAGAATTTTGCAAAATGGACTTCTTCATTGCAAAAACCTTTTTTCAACAACATCAACAGCGACTATATATTCATGGACCTTGCCAGATGGGATACAGAAGAATTAAACTGACTACATCTGTGGAAAGAGACGATGAAGCAGCTTAACAGCATCTGTCAGAACAAGACCAGGTGCTGACTGCATAAGAGACCATCAATTGCTCACATGCAAGTTCATGTTGAAGCTGAGAAAATTAGAGCAAGTCCACAAGAGCCAAAATACAACCTGGAGTATATCCCACCTGAATTTAAGAGACCATTTCAAGAACAGATTTGATGCACTGAACACTAATGACCGAAGACTAGGAGTTGTGAGATGACATCATACATGAAGAAAGCAAAAAAGGCTGTTACAAAGACAGGAAAGAAAGACCAAAATGGATGTCAGGGAAGACTCTGAAACTTGAACGTAGTAGCTAAAGCAAACAGAAGAAATGATGAAGTAAAAGAACTGAACGGAAGATTTCAAAGGGCTGTTCGAGAAGACAAAGTATTATAATGAAATGTGCAAAGACCTGGAGTTAGAAAACCAAAAGGGAAGAACATGCTCGGCATTTCTCAAGCTGAAAGAACTGAAGAAAAAATTCAAGCCTTGAGTTGCAATACTGAAAGACTCTACAGGGAAAAGATTAAACGTTGCAGAAGCGTCAAAAGAAAATGGCAGGAATACACAGAACCACTGCACCAAAAAGAACTGGTCAGCGTTCAACCATTTCAGGAGCAGCATCTGATCAGGAACCGACGGTACTGCAGGAAGAAGTCCAAGCTGCACTGACGGCACTAGCGAAAAACAAGGCTCCAGGAACTGACGGATACCAACTGAGATGTTTTCAACGAACATATGCAGCGCTGGAAGAGATCCGTGTTTGTGTCCTTTCCAAAGAAAGGTGATCCAACAGAATGTGGACATTATTGAACAACATCATTAGTATCACACACACAAGCAAAATTTTGCTGAAGATCATTCAAAAGCGGTTGCAGCAGTACACTGATGAGGAGTGCCAGAAGTTCAAGCTGGATTCAGAAAAGGATGTGGAATGAGGGATATCATTGCTGATGTCAAGTGGATCCTGGCTTGAAAGCAGAGAATACCAGAAAAATGTCTACCTGTGTTTTATTGACTATGCAAAGAAGCATTTGATTGTGTGGATCGTAACAAATTATGGATAACATTGCAAAGAATGGGAATTCCAGACACTTAATGGTGCTCATGAGGAACGTATACATAGACCAAGAGGCAGTTGTTCAAACAGAACAAGGGAATACTGTGTGGTTTGAAGTCAGGAAAGGTGTGTGTCAAGGTTGTATTCTTTCACGATTACTTATTCAGTTGTATACTGAGCAAATAATCTGCAAACCTAGAGTATATGAAAAAAAACACAGATCAGGATTGCAGGAAGACTCATTAACAAACTGAGATATTCAGATGACACAACCTTGCTTTCTGAAAGTGAAGAAGCACTTCCTGATGAAGATCAAAGACTGCAGCCTTCAATATGGATTGCACCTCACCATAAAACAAAAATCCTCACAACTGGACCAATAAGCAACATCATGATAAACGGCGAAAAGAATGAAGTTGTCAAGGATTTCACTCAGATCCCCCCAATCAATGCCCATGGAAGCAGCAGTCAAGAAATCAAACGACGTATTTCACTGGGCAAATCTGCTGCAAAAGACCTCTTTAAAACATTCAAAAGCAGACAGGTCACTTTGGGGACTAAGTACCCTGACCCAAGCCATGGTATTTTCAGTCGCCTCATATGCATGCAAAAACTAGACAATAAATAAGGAAGACCAAAGAATTGATACCTTTGAATTATATGGCATTGGTGAAAAATACTGAATATACCATGGACTGCCAGAAGAACGAACAAATCTGTCTTGGAAGAGGTTCAGCCAGAATACTCCTTGGAAGCAAGGATGGCAAGACTTCATCTCATGTACTTTGGACATATCATCAGAAGGGACCAGTCCTGGGGAAGGACATCAGATTGGTAAAGAAGGTGGTCAGCAAAAAAGAGGAAGACCCTCAACAAAACGGACTGACACAGTGGCTGCAACAATGGGCTCAAACATAGCAACGATTGTGATGATGGCACAGGACCAGGAAGTATTTCGTTCTGTTGTAAATACGGTTGCTATGAGTTGGAACTGACTCTAGGGCACCTAACAACTAGCATATAAAATGAAACTCCACTAAGAAGGATGGGACACACACCTGAAGCTCCTCCATTAGCACACCACTGTTCTTTGTAGTGTACATGAAAAAATTATAGAGAGGTAAGTTCTCCTGCTAGCCGGAAGTCAGCTTATTCCTGAGTGCTCAAAATGGAATGTGCTACGGGAAAGGGGAAGTAGAGCATTGCCTTCTGGTGCTGCTGAACCCCCTGGGCAGGTTCCATCCATCCTGGTACTTTGGGTCCCTACAAACTGAGATTGCCAGGGCACTGGTTCTCAAACTCTGTTTGGCAGCAACAGGAGGCACCCTTACCCCGGTTCTCATGTGCTTGGGTTCTAAGATTTCATGCTAAGATTCCAGACCAGAGGTACTCTAGCATGCGTTGTTTGGTAAGGAATGATTACCACGTATCTTGAAGCTATTACAAACAAGAAAAGAAAAATCAGACACAAGCTTATAAAAAGTGGTCCAAGGCTTTCACCATGCCTTCTTCTGTTTCTTCTGTTTTAGGTGGATGGAGGTGATCCGCAGTGCCACCAGCTCGGCCTCACGCACCCACGTTTTAAGTCACAAAGAATCTCATGTGTATTGACGGCTGGACACACTTGTTGGCTGTGTCAGCAGTAGCTGCTTTCCAGAAGACGTGACTTCCTTCTGTACTCGTGACGCCTGGGAAAATTAACACCCGTCTGAAAAGTGAAAATGTGGTTTCACAGCAGCTCTCATCTGTCTCTGCAGAAGTGGTTTTCAACCTTGTCTGTCCGTGTTGATTTCTCATCTAAATGGAAGTGCTCCCACCTTCAGCCTGGGAGCCGTGCTGTCTGTCCTCCTCTTGGTGGGCTGTTTTCTAAGCTTGCGCCAGTAGTAGAACATTGTCATTACTATCGTGCCAAATGACATTTTTTCCTCAACTGCACCTTAAAGGCAGTACAAATATATCCGTTCAACCAACAGGACAAGTGCTCTTTCTGAAAAAAGAAACTTCTATTGTTCTGATCTAGAGGCTGTTGCATTTTAAAAATGGAATATGCATTTTCCAGTGTTTGCAATACACACGACTCAGTCTTAAGCAAATGAGATCATTTTCAGATTTCGTTTTTTTCAATCTTTCTACTTTTGTAATAATCGATCAGTAGGACTGCCTTCTTAGATTATAAGCATTCTGCAGCACGCAGCGTTCCACTTTGGGCTTCCACGCTCCAATGAAAACCCTTCGTATCAGACCCACTTCTTGGCGCAAGCTGACCAAACCGTTTGATTACTATTGACAGAACGTAGCGGGCTTGTTTTCTGTTCACAGAGAAGCAGAAACCCAGTGAGTGTCTGCGCTCACTGTCCCGTGAGCGGTGTAGACAGTGGGAAGATAGTAAGCCGCGGTGTTTTGCTGTTTGTTTCATGAGCATGAAAACTACCTGTATGTCACTGATCAGGGCCATGTGTGATATGTTACGTTATGGAGAGTTTTTGTGAGTTTATGTGGATGCAGAAACACTATAAGTAATGGTACGTAGTTTCCCCAGGCACCCGTTATTAACCTATATCCTACGGCAACTGTGGTCTGACACTGCGCATTTATAGTAGTCTATATCGTGCCTGTCTTCAAAAATCAACATTCTTTTCTCTTTTTATACTCACCCCCCTCCCCTGGCATAGGTACCAGCAGTATGACGTTGCACACCTTGACAGCTGGACAACACTGGGAACCTGGTTTCCAGCAAGGGCTGGGGCCCACTAGTTGAAAAATGTCTGCCTATTCTATTCTCTCTGGTGATCGGGAGGCTGCTATTCCCTTTTTACTGAAGGTCCTTTCTAAAGCAAGTCTGACACAATCCAGAGGGAGAGGTCACGTCCACATAGTTCTCAGCCAGCATTCCGCACCACAGCTGGGAAAGCCTGTCTCATTCAGAAACACGCAGGAAACAGACTTTGGGGAGCTGGGCATGTGGGCATGGCAATTTACAGACGGACGTATAGCTTGAGACTTGTTAATCATTTGCCTTACAATATGTACCAGATGGTTTTAAGTACTAACAAAAGGGAATAAAAATACCTCACGCCACAGTCCAGCAAAGTTTTAAGGCAAAACAACCAACTCTGTCTGTTGTCTTTATTTTCATCAAATGTGTGCGGCAGGGCCAGGGGTGGGTACGGGCCACCACCACCACCCACCTGCTGGTCAGGGGAAGGTGTCGGCTGTTCACATCAGGGTAGGTGTGATGGAGAAAGAGAACAGACTCAAAGAACACTTTTACAGAAAACTTACACAGTCTTTTTTCTTTCTTGAACTTGGTTGCTACTGGGGAAATAAAACACTTCTAGAAGGAGACCAACAATTAGCAGGTTACATAAAAGGCAAAGACTACTCAAGTGAAGGAGAGAGGCTGAGGCCACATCCCGTGAGGGAGGCAGAGCTGTGGAAGGCCCTGCAAACACAAGTGGGCACTGAGGCGTCTACAGCACCCTGCAGGCAGGACAAACATCCTGGAGATGTGAAACTGCAGTGCACTTGACCACGGTCACCAAGTGACTGGTCACTGAGCAGCCGAGACAGCACAGGTGGCACCAGAAAACTTCTCCCTCCAGAAGTCAGGAAGGACTCAGGGATGAGGTACTGCCCTCTCTCGGTATTTCTGAATGAGTCTAAACCACTTGCTGGGCACTGTGGTTCAGGTCTATGATTGGGCTCTCTGTGCTTCCTTGCCTGCAGCACCTGAGAACTAACTAGACCCCAGCTGAGTGCTGCCACTGTTCTTGCCGCCACCCTACCCAACATTTCCTGGAAAACTCTACCTGTAGAGCTGTACTCACACACAGGAAACCTTGAGTGTCTCTGTAAGTTTTCAGTTTAGCAACGAAAGATTCGAAAACCTGGACTTCAACTACAGGGGAAAAATATAAAGCACTATGTCTTCACCATCTGAATAAAGTGGGGGCGGGTGGGTGTCTCAGTTCCCCAGTGCTGCCATAACAAACACAAGTGAGTGACTGTAAAGAACAGAATTCTTTTTCTCACAGTTCAGGAGGCTGGAAGTCCGAGTTCAGGCTCTAGGGAGAGAGGTCCTTCCTTGTCCCCAGCTGCAGGAGTTCCTTGCTGCTCCTTGGAGTCTGTCCTCCCCCATCTGTGTCTGTCCTGGTCTTCTATAACTCAGAAGTGATTAGGTTTAGGATCCACCCTACACTGGTATGACCTCATTAACACAAAAGAAAACCCCTATTTCCAAACAAGGTCAGATTTACAGGTCAACACATTTTGGGGGACCACAATTCAATCTACAGCAGTAGGTATACGCATTACCTAACCCCTTGTGAACACAAAGGAAAGCTAAGTGAAAGTAACACGGGTAACTCAGACCCCTCCCAAACTGCCAGGACGGATGGACTTTCAGACACTCTACACACAAGACACATAATTACAAAAATAGTACTTTGCTGTGTACTTTTATTGAACCTTGCATCATACAGTCCCTGTGCTTAAGAACACCCTGTAACACACTCCCCATTTATTGCCATATTTTGTAGCAGAAATACAGAAACCATATTTTTAAAGGAAGTCAATATAAAAATGCTTATAAATTGACCGTACGTTTTACCAAAAGGTATAAAACACTACATAAAGAACTGGACTAGATACTTCACAAGACCACCTTGAAGACGGGTTACAAACCTGTTGGATTTGCAAGGGACATGGCATTCATTTCATCAAGAAAATGAGAAGAGCCCACACGAGCCATAGCTCCTAACCTGAGACCAGAAGAACTAGATGGTGCCCAGCCACCACTGCTGACCAGTCTGACCAGGGACCAAACAGACGGTCCCAGATAGAACGGGAGAAAAATGTAGAGCAAAACTCAAATTCCTTACAAAAGGCCAGACCTACCAGACCGATCGAGACTAGAGGCATCTGTAAGACTATCACCCTAAGATACCCTCTGAACTTGGAATTGAAGGTATTTCTTCAGGTCACCTTTCCTCCAAATAGATTGGCTTATAAAATAAACAATGTCACCATTGAGTTATGTCCCTTAATTAAACAATTAACTATATGAGCCCAAATGATCAACATTTACCGAAAAGCAAAGATGGGAAGGCAAGAAGGGGAAGGGAAGCTAGATCAATGGAAACAGAACAAACAAAGGAGAATAATAAGAATGCTGACGCAGTGTGAAAACCGTAAGCAGTGGCATGGAACAATCTGTATAAACAACTGTTAAAAGGGAACCTAATTGGCTGTGTAAACTTTCACCTAAAACACGATAAAATATTATTTAAAAAAAGAAGAAAACGAGAACAGCAGCTCTGTTACATTGCCAGGGCATCACAAACTACACTGGTGGCCCACCCCAGGGAATGCAATCGGCCAGAACGCAGAAAAGACAAATTCGAAACGAATACCCACCAGGCCAAACAGACCACAGCCACCACTCTGTCCTGCCACTCACTTTTGTATCGAACCAGTTTGCTACACCAAGCTGCATAAACATAGCCTGCAGTCTAGGTACACATGCCGCCGACAGATGGAGTTTGCCATTGACATCCTTCCAAGTGTTGGTCAATCCCTCTCGAATGCTGAGCCCACAGGTCGGCCTAAGTATCCACGACAGTCGATACTGGCTAAGGCAGGTTCATTTTTAGTTCCAGTACCTGGTCTCTCTCTTCCAAAGAAGGACCTGGAGTGGATACACAAATGCTAGGCTCCTCAGCTAGCCGAGATCCCCTTAAGAACATTTCAGCCGATTGTCTCTCTACAGAAAGTAACAAGCCAGAAGAGCTTATACAGGGGGTGATCAACTTTTAAAATCCAATCAAACCTCTTCCCCAGTAAGCTTAATATACAGAAGCAGCTTCTAATAAACTCTGCGTCATCTGCTGCTTTTCACAGGAGATGGAATTGTGCATTACAGTAGCCTAGTGATTGCAGAGTACCTATTAACTGTTCACACCAACATGCCTCCCCTATCAACATGACCATAGCTACTCACACTTGGGACTGGCTTCAGCATCCAAAGTCAGGACCTCATGGCCATTTGTAAATGTGAAGAGCTTTGTAAGTCATAAACTGGCTGGCTGGGCTGGCTTTCTTAAAACCAGCCAAGCAGCATACCTTGGGCGACACGGATTCATTGCTTTGAGTGGGAATCTTTCTCCTGCGATGGGCAATACCTTACAGAGGGAAATATTTTCCCCCAGCAGAATACTCTCTAGAAACATAAAACGTTCTCAAATTTTTTTTATTGTTCAAGCTAAAATTCTTGCTCCAGAATAATGCATACAGTAAGCATTAGCAATTAAGTTCTCCTTCTGGCCAAAATGCAGCCCTTACAGAAATAGTTTGACCTGAATCTATTTCTAACACAAAATTATGATTTAATTTCAGAGTTTAAAAACCAGACCCCATTAACTCATCTAGCCAATAACCACCGAAACTCTTCTGCCTCAGACCCCTCCCTTTCCCCCTGAAACTGAACAGCCACTAAGCCAGCAGATACTTATCTTCCATCCAGAAGTCTACCCAGTAACTTCCTTATTTCCCAAAGTCCTTTGTCTTCCCCCTCACGAACTGGCACTCCAACAACAAAGAAATGACAATAATTAGCATCAGCAAACACAAAGGAATGCCAGCTTAAGTCAGGCAGTCCAGAACTGCTATAAGAACGCTGTTTCCCATCCGAGAAACCAATGGATTATTTCCAGGCTGGCAAGGTCCTGCAGCAAGCCAAGAAAAATATGGCCACCCTGGCTGACACCCTAGTGGACCCAGGCTCCTTAAAAAAAAAATCAACGACCCTTCATGAAGGTCCCTCGGAAGAGGTACAGCAACGTTCCACCACATCTTCTCAAGGACAAGTTTTGGACAGTTGTACAGGGAGCTGACTGGGATACTCTGACTTTTGAATCTTAGCACTTCTTCCTTTGGTCTTCTGACACGTCTCATCACATACAACCACAACCACACACACACACAGAGCACATCTCTGCACATGCACATTCCTCTTAAGAGCCACATGTCAAGAAGAGTATGCAAAGTAAGTGTGTTATAAAATTTATTGGTGTAAGCATTTAGACAATTTTTAGGTGGGAAAGATGATACGCAGATTTCACTACAAGGTTCAACAGAAGATGATATTGAGAAGGACGGTACATCTGGCACAGGACCGGCAGTGGCACGATTCAAAACAAATGTTAAACGAGAGCGCTTCGTCGGGGAGAAACTTAAGGTAATAATTTAAAGCTTCATGAGGCAAGATATGTTCCAATTTAAAACACTAAGAAATAGTACCATCAATGAAAAAGGAAATCAACTTCTAAGTGTACCAAAAGGGACATAGGGCAAACGAGGAAAATTTGCATTTGTTGAGGTACAAATAGAGTTTTCCAGAAGAGGGGCATTAATTATTATTAATGGCAAACCCTGCAAATACAAAATGAAACCCAAATCACTGGTCACATAATTCCAAATTTACATGTTTAATAAAGGCAAGGCAATAGACTCAAGTTATGGCCTGTCAAATATTTACTCCACTGACATTATCTACAGAAGCACTTGGCCAATTTGTACACAGTGATTCTTTATGCACGCCAAAAGGGTTTCCGTAAAAATGACACTATATACAAATCTGTACACCGATCCACCACAGCGATTCTCCATCTCCCGGGGGGGAGTTATCAACTTAAAGCAGGATACCTGAGGTTTCATTTCTTCAGTTGCCTTATCATAATCCCAAATATACATTTCAGAGTTGGTTTCTGTTTTTAAAGACACTTTCCATGAATATGTGCACTATGGTTAAAATAAAAAAACAAAAACAGTAAAATAAAATGATCGCTTGAAGGAGCTGGCCCTCCCCACCCCGTCTGAGAGACTTCGTCTTGCTGCAGCACAGTGAGGAATGTGTGTCCCTGGACGGGGCGCGCCCGCGGCTTCGGGGGGACGCCCCGCAATCATGCACCTCTTCAGCGGAGTCAGCAAAGGGCTCTCGTTGACTTTTTTAAAAAGGAGGATGAGGAAGAAAAAAGGAAAAACCAAAACCCCAAATGCCAAAGAAATTTCAGTGGGATGAAGTTCCGCCGCCACTCAGAGAGTATCTGGGGAAAGAGAACAAGAGGTCAATAAATGTCATTTCTCCGACCCCACGCAACAATCCAAGTAACACAGTAAAGGAAACAAAACTGTAGTCATGACAGAAAATCTAAAGTCACAAAAAAAGTGGGATAAATATCAATGGGTTAATACATCTACTACATAGAGAATTCATAAAAATTCAGAAAAATCATGATTGCAACACCGACATTTTTCACAGACTAAATCCATAATAGCAGCGCATAAGTGAAATGTGCTCAGATTCTGTGGAGAACAAAGTGAAGAGCACAGTAATGACATACCCTTTATTTAGAGTCAATTTTGAAACTCAAAAAGCTATAGTATCCAATGATACAATCAGATTCAAGACATGCATACACACTGCTCATGTGACTCTGAATGCGGGAAAGCCTTTTTGGTCACGAAAATATTTATGCTTCTCCAAATAAATCCACTTCCTAGAACAGTTTCAGCAATGCAGTGCAGAAGAAGGAAGCATGCATTTGCATACAAATGTCTCCTAGGTTTTTTGTAATCATAATAAATTGGAAGGAACTTAGAAGTCCAAAATGGTTAAATAATCATAGCAAACTGAATGAAAGATTTAGAGATTAAAAACTGTACTTACCTAGATTTTAAACAATATGAAAAATATATACAAGTTAATGCTAAGAGTACAGAAAATTATGTGTGCACTCCAGTTTGCAAAAAGACAGATATGCAAAAAGACAGAATAAGCTTATGACTTACACATAACAATGCAAGGAAACACAAAAAGTTGATGATGATGATAATTGGGCTAGAGGGGTAGGATCATGGGTAGTTTCTTCTGTTCTCCAATAATTCTACAGTACTGTCGTAATACAAAAACGGTGAGGATGGGGGGTTTCCCGGTGGCCAGCAGATTCCTTCAGCCACCTCCAAGAACTGACTCGAAGCCACAGGGCCAGGAGATGGCTGAGGAGATACAGTAACAGGACACATCTCACACCCTCTAGACTCCAGAGTCTCTTTCACAGGGTTTTACATACTTAGCACTCTCTGGAGAACAATTACATAAGATCCTCCTGAAAATCACTCTTTAGTCACAAGTTCTAAGCCTCAAATTTCAAGAAATATCAATGACTAACTCATGGGAGGAGTTGATGTCACACAAACTAAGAAATACAGAAAGGCTTTGGAAAAGCTTTAAAAAGTCAGTGCTCATTTTTTCTAAGGTGACCCCCTAAAGTAATAAGCTTGAAAGCAGAACTGTCAAGAAGGATAAGCAATGGGTTCTGTGCGTCTGGCATCATTATCTGTGACAGACACACAAGTAAGAGATTGAGGAGTCCCAAAGAAGCCCCAAAGGCCTGCAGGGACAAGATAAGGACACAACCCCCACCCCAAGTCATCTGATGACTGATGAGGTGAAGAGAGGGGCACACATCACAAAGGGAAAGAAAGGAGAGAAAGAAATAACGTAGACCATCTCCACCTCAGAAACTGAAACAAAAATAACGTACACCTCAGGAAGGTACAGACTTGCACTGTCCAATATGGTAACCAAACCACACCCACTGCCGTCAAATCGATTCCGACTCGAAGCAACCCTACAGGACAGAGTACAACTGCCCCATAGGGTTTCCAAGGCTGTAACCTGTCGGCAAGCAGACTGCCACATCTTTCTCCCACGAAGCGTCTGGCGGGTTCGAACCTCTGACCGTTTTGGTTAGCAGGTGAGTGCTTTAAACACTGTGCCACCAGGGCTCCTAATATGGTAACACTAGCCACAGATGATTATCAGGCACTTGATGTGGTCAGTTCAAACTGAGATGAGCTGCCAAGTGCAAAATAGACACCAGATTTTAAAGACTTCACACAAAAACAAGAATGCAAAATATCTTATTAATTTTTATATTTGATTATGTGTTGAAATTTAAATAATATTTTGAATATACTGAATTGAAACCATTAAAACTATTTCCGCCTGTTTTCTTTTTACTTTTTTTAACGTGGTTATGTGTAATTTAAAATCGTATTTGTGGTGTACATTATATTTCTATTGGACAGGAACTACAGCAAGCAGAACAGAGATAAGGGGGCCCTGGGACTGGAAAAATGGAAAAATGACACATGCACAGACCAGACACTCGGTGCCCTTCACTGCTGGGAAAACAGAGTCGCGTATGCACATCATTCACAACTTCAGGTAATTCTAGGCAATACGGAAAGTACCAGCGCCCTAAAAGCGACAACAAAAAAGCAGAAAACAAAATCCAAAACAAGAGAACCCAGTTTCTGGTCTAGTTCTCTCTGTCTGGCTCTCAACTAAATGACACCAGAATGAGGTATGGAGAAGTGATATACCAAGCATCTTTGAGAAATCAGAAAAATGGACCAATATTAAGTGGCAGGGGGAAGGCTTATGTAATAATACACAATACTACAAGCTAAAAACTCAAGAAGTACTAAAACTTCTACGACACAGGCATACTGGACAGACACACAAACATGATGTTGTTAACTGTGTTCGTGTGAGAGTATGGGTAACTTCTTAAAATTCTATTTTCCTTTATTCCTTTAATGTTGTGATACTGCTTTCAGGACCCAAAATAAATAAAGAGAAAAAAAAAATTACCCAAAAGAATAATAATTGATTCCTTCAGTCACCTCAAAACTGAAGGCCATCAATTAAAAAGAGTTTTTATTTTCTAAACTTTAAAGCCAGTTAAAAAGTTGAAATGTCTTTTATGAAGGAGTCCAAGTTCAGGAGAAGAAACCCACACCCCGAAGTCAGGACTGTGGTTCTCTCTTGATGGCCCCTGGGCGGGACCCCTCACGGGACAGCAGGCAGCCTCTTCTACCTCACTGCCCCCGCTGTGACAAGGCAAAGCCAGAGGCACCCCAATGACCGCTCGGCCTAGCACACAGAGGCATGGGGGCGCGGGGGGCTTCTGGCATGCAAGTGCATGCTCGACACACCGTCACCACCAAGGGTCCCGGACAGGAGCAGAGTGGGGAACTGGATGGCCAAGAAAGGAAAGAGCAGGTCCCATGACCATTCTCATCTCCTTTATTGAGCCAAAACTTTTGGCATTTCTGGACACTTCCCTTTAAAGCACAAAACCAAACTGAGAATTACAAGCCTGGGGCTAAGGATCATGCTCTCCAGCTAATTGGGCTGCACCATCAGGAGCAGGCAGCTCTGAGTCACCCTGTGTTTATGGGGCAGAGCTACAAACGTACAACGCCCTGTGGTCCTTTCCAATAGTGTCCAGGTCCACGTCACTGGACTTCTACAACTGAGAACAAAGTCTTCTCTAACTTGACTCTGCTTCAACCCTGTGGCCTATAAGGTAACAGAAACAGATCAAGAACAAAGAACCAGGATGGCGACTTGAGTTATGGTCCCTTTGAAAGGGTCCCTGCTCCCAGCCACGGAAATCCATGGAGAAAACACAGAATGTCCTCCATGAAGGTTGCTGGTGGCAGTTACCTCTGGAGCCGCTGGACGAGCTGGGCCACCATGGTGTCGGAAATCCCGGGGCACGCCTCTTCTGCCAAGTAGATGGCCCCTCGCAGTTCTTCGATGGACCCCATGTTGCCGCCACACGCCTGGCTCTTCTCTTTCAACTGAGAACACAGACAGGAAGAACAACATGGCGTGCGTGGACTCCCAAACCAAGGGGTACCGAATTTAAGGGGCAGTACAATGTGCGGACCACAGCACCACTCCGCCAGGCAGCGTCTGTGCAGCCGCTTCGGCAGCTCACCTCCTTTCAAGGGAAGGCTCTGTGAATGCCCTGAGAACGTCAGGTATAGAAATGGCAGCAGTCTGACCTCGACTGTCTTCCTCTAAAGAAGGAAGAAGGAGCCCTGGTGGCCCAGTGGTTAAGCGCTTGGCTGCTAACTGAAAGGTCAACAGTTTGAACCCACCAGCTGCTCCTCAGGAGAAAGATGTGGCAGGCTGCTTCCATAAGGATTACAACCTTGGAAGCCCTCTGGGGCAGTTCTATTCTGTCCTTTAGGGTCGCTATGAGTCAGAATCGACTCGATGTCAACAGGTTTGGTTTACAGACAGGAACAGAGACAGCTAGCTTTCTCTACACCTTTTCAAAATCTGACCATGATGGTCTATCCCCTCTATCAAGGGTTTTCTTTTTCTATTTCAACCTTAATGCTGTACCATAAAAGCAATTTAAAAGCCTATCAGAACTTACTCAGCTCTGATTTCAACACTGAACCTGTGGTGTTAAGTCATCTAAAACTTAGCTCCTGATGGTAATAATCGGCTGTTCTTAAACCCCAGCAAACAGCCTTTTTGTCCAGCACTGTCAAAATACGCTATTTCATACAGATAAATGGCAGCCCTAAATTCTGGGAATCCACAATATCCCTCGTGGCTGAGTTTAGTGTGGGCACCTCCGCTCCCATGAGAAATCACAACAGCGTCTCCAGGCAACCCCCTCATTTTAAGGTCAGCTCTAAGTCTCCTCCTGGATTCACCCAAAACGGGAGCGATGAGAACAAGAGCTGCGCAAGTCAAGACGGAGCCCAGCTCGGGGCTGCAAGCACCTCAGCAGAGGCTCCCGCTGGCAGCTGCGGAGATAACAAGCACACTCCTCTTCTGGAGCCCTCCCTCCACTCTGTCTTTAGGGCCAGTAAGAAATACTTTCCAGAATATTTGGCTCTGACATTACAAGCTGTTGTGAAAACCTGTCATTTCCAGAATCAATCTAAGTCTACAAACAGTGGCTTCTCGTTCTCTACTTCTTGATGTCGGGGGGCCAGTGGGTGCTGGAGACATCTGTTCAGCACTTCCAAATGCACCTGCAAGAGGGCTTTTGTTCCTTATGATCCTTCTTATCTTCGATTGCCAACACGGCTGACCTTGAGACAATCACTTGTGTTTGTCTAAGGCTCCCAGTCACGTATGGAAAACGAAACGTACGGCAGTATTTACAAGAACTGAGTGAGTATCCACAGTCCACCACTCTCCCTCCCGTCTTCTACAGCTACTTCTTCCACCGCCCCACCCTGCCCTGTGACCCACACTTTTGTTTCAAATAAGGAACAAAGCAGAAACAAGGAAGCCTAGGAGGGGCGGCCCTGGGAAAGTCCTGGGCCCAGAGGCCGCAGCTGGATGTGCTCAGAGACCTGGGCACACACGGACTGGGTGGTGGCAGAGAAGACACGAAATGCCCGTTTCCGTGTTCTCGTTTGTAAAAATGGAGAAAACCACCCTTATTATTTTTTATGAGAAATATATAAAACAGTGCATAGTAAACACTTTGAACTCTAGGTTATTAAATATTATTAATAATAAAAATATACAGGAAAAGATTATCTGTGAGTTTACTTTTAGGTCAGCTGAGAAAATCAAGGGTATTATTACATTTGGGATTAATTCTGGGTGGATCCTGAATAATGATTTCACGACAGTTTCACGTGCCTAATAAAAAATAAATAGCCTCAGGCAAACGAGAAAAATTTATGCCATTTTCTCCACTGCCTGGACTGATCCTATTAAACCAGCAAGGGAAGGATCACAGGAAAATAACTGAGCATCGAGAATACCCTAAGGGCCAAATCTCCCAAACGACAGCAATAAGATGCAAACTGGGGCCTTGAGGACATCCTTGTTGTTGTCAGGGGGTTGATTCCAACTCATGGTGACCCCATGTGTGCAGAGCAGAACTGCTCCACAGGGCCTTCAAAGCTGGAACCTTTCAAAAGCAGATCGCCAGGCCTGTCTTCCGACAGGCGCCTCTGGGTAGGTTTGAACCGCCAATCTCTGGGCTAGCAGTTGAACATTAACCGTTTGAGCCATCCAAGGAATCCTATGGAGACCCTAGAACATGGGAAATATCCAGGAAAACCTGCCGAGGTTACTGTCAAATGACCCTGCTTGGATAACCTGGTGACTCTGGGTGTTGAGAGCAAAGATTAAGGTGGAATCTGGGGGCACAATGGTAAACGTAAGGACTCAAAGGGAGTCTGACGTCTCCTTTAAAATAAAAACCTACTTTTAACATTGCCATAAATTTGTTTGAGGCAAAGAGACTTGGCTGTACCCAACTAGACTCTGTACAAAGAACTACAACTCAAGTTAAAAATCACCCAGTAAGAAATATTTGGGCTGGGTCACTGATACGCCATCCAGAAGCCTCAGCACGCAAGAGATCCGATGAAAGACCAGCTTCCAGGGAAATAGGAGGTGTGCACAAGGAATACAGCGCCCACCCACCTTCTGCGAGGTATGACACAGGCTCTCGGAACCTACTTCAGCCAGCTCGTTTTAACACTCCCCACATCTACTGACAACATCACCACGGAAGAGGCAGTACCCTGCGCGCTCCCCACTTGTGCCCCCAGCCCCCAAGTAAGGCAGGTGTCTTACCTCTGCAAAAAGAGGAGAGATAATTGTAGACAAACACTGAGAGAAAGGCCTCTTTGGGATGTCCTTCTTCTTGGGGAAGGAAAAAAGGTCATTAGAAATATTTAACATTCTCATGCACGTTCACAACAATTCAATAAACTTCAGATCTGGACTATCAAAGCATAAGTCTGTTTCTACAACTTCACCCTCAGAAAACGTTCTCTGCTCATAGTGTCTGAATAGACACAGTATCACCACAAAGTTTAATCTGCAGTGACGTGCAAAGCCCACGCAGCTGTGCAAACCACGGTCTCCAGCTCCACGCGGAAAGGGCTAAACGGTATTTTGTGTAGGTGCAGCTACATGGGATCTCATCCTTGTACTATCCATGTAGAAGTACTTTACTAATAAAACTCTGGAAATGTAAATTAGATGAAGGATGGCTATTACAGGTGCCTGTCATATGACAGTGACCTATTTTCTATTATTTTGCAACCCCATATAAACATGTAATGACCCCCCATCCACTTATCCAAGCAGGACTTCTAGGATCACTGAGGGACAACCAAAGGTTCCACAATGCCTGAAACTACACCACCGTGCTTTAAAAAGAGCCTAGAAATACAGCTTTTCATACCCCTAAACAGGCATGATACAAAAATAGGTTTTGTATAAGTGTCAAAAACAATACATTTATTTTCGAAGTCCTTACACAAAATTCAAGTCAACAACGATGGCACTTTCTATGAGCAACCTCAACACGTAAAGCAGACATGGTCCCATGCAGAGTTATAAAGCCATTTCATACATGAAGCTCCATCTCCTCTGCTCCCACCCCAGCTCCCATCTATATATATGTCCAAGTGTCAGGAAATACTGATTCGACAGCAAGGTTAGAGAGCAGAACCATCCAAGTTCTCGGGCCTGAGTCTTTGGGTAATCCGATTGAACTAACTCTCTTGATCTGTCAATTCCCTAACAGCAAAGTTCTACAGCAGCCTGCCACGGGCAACGACCCAGCCCACACACACAGCAACTTCATACAAAAGGGACTCAAAATGCTGCTGACTGCTGACAAGTGTTCCCATCTACGTTTTCAATCATTCTGGTATGAGCTTACTGTACCTTATTTCTTTCTAAATCTGATGGCTGAAGAGCTCCATTCTCAAGATTCTTTGGATCTTTTTCTCGGATTGTGAAGATCCAGTCTCCAGAGTCACTGCCACCGGATGCCTGGCCATCTGTTTCCCTTAAGACAGAAATTAAGGCAAATTCCATCAATAAGCACGCACTGGCCTTGCGGGGGGCTAATAAATTTACGTCTCCAACTCCGACTGGGCATCTGCCACTGCCCACCCACCCTGCCATGCTGCCCCTTCCACTCTCCCCCACAATAATTCCCAATCTCCTCCGCTCCCCACAAATCACACCTCTGTCCTGTCCTTTCTGAACTGTGAAAAGATGACCTGCCTCTGACCTCACAGAGGAAAGAGAGGCTGTCAGAATGTGGTCCCCATAATTTCCACCCCCAGACTTACACATGTGCCAGCCTGCATCCTCCCACCCATCCTTCCCTAGTAACATGGACAGAGGCATCTCTCCTCCAACAATCTCTCCACCCCCCGGGGCAACCCTCTCTCTTCTACTTCGTATCTCCTCCCTTTGGTGCCTTCCTACCAGCATTTAAACACACTTTCCTTTTCCTCACCTTAAGAAAGAAAAAATCCTCCCTCAGTACAGCCTCTCCTCTAGAAAGTCCGTCTCTCCAGGCCACATTTCTTAAGTGTGTTCCCTACATTCGCTGCCTCCATTTTTTTACCTTCTACTCACTCGAAAAAGTGTTAAAAAAACAAAGATGTCACTTTGAGGACTAAGATGTGCTTGACCCAAGCCATGGTATTTTCAATCACCTCATTTGCATGTGAAAGCTGGATGAGGAATAAGAAGACCAAAGAAGAATTTATGTCTTTGAATGATGGTGCTGGCAAGGAATATTGAATATACTATGGACTGACAGAAGAACAAACAAATCCGTCTTGGAAGAGTTACAGCCAGGATGATGCTCCTTAGAAGCAAGGACGGCGAGACTATGTCTCACATACTCTGGACATGTTATCAGGAGGGACCAGTCCCTGGAGAAGGACATCATGCTTGGTAAAGTAGAGGCTCAGTGAAAAAGAGGAAGACCCTCAACAGGATGGACTGACACAGTGGCTGCAACAATGGGCTCAAACATAACAACGATTATTCAGGATGGCACAGGACCGGGTGGTGTTTCTACTGTTCGGAACCAACTCACAGCACTTAACAACACTCCAACACCCACTCCAGCCTAGCATTTGCCACCCCTGTGTCCCTCCAAATGCTAACACCAAGGTCACCAACACTCAGCTTATCACTAGATAAGTGAGTCACTGCTCAGTCTTTATCCTGCTTGAATTTTCAGCAGCAATCGACCCTGCTCACTGTCCTCCACCCTCTGTAAAAAGTCTCCAACTCCTGTGGCCACACCTGGATCCCCTCTGACTTGCCAGGCTATCTCCGTCCTTTCACAGATTCTACTTGACTCTTCATGCTGGTGTTTCCCAGGGTTTGGGCCTGACCTCAGGTTCCTCTCGTTACACATCCATGCTCTGAATGACACCACTCATTCGCATGGTTCCAATTGCTATTTATGTAGTGGTGACTCCGAAATCTGTATTATCTGCTTCTCTATCTCACCTGAACTCCAAGCACCTGCTTGCAACTCTGAACTGGACGTGGCCTTCTGAACATCCTGTAAGCAACTCCAAACTCAACATGCCCAACAACAACCTCATTTTCCTGTACCACAACCTCCTCAAACCAGCTTTTCTTCTAGTGCCATCACCTCAACAAACAGCACTGCCATCCACCACGTTGCTGCGGCCTGCAAGTTCCTCCTCCTTTCTTTATCTAAATCCATCACCATGTTCCAGCCTACATACTTCTCAAATTTGTTCATCTTTTCAGCCACGTTGCTTCCACTCTAATTCAAGCCTCTATTTTTGATGTTATTACCTCAGCAACTTCCTAGGTCAGTGGTTCTCAATCATGGCTGCACGGTGGAATCATCTGATGACACTTTAGGTTCCATCCCCAGATATTCTGACTTAACTGGTCTGGCATGTGGACCTGGGCTGTGGGTCATTGTTAGCTTCTGGGAGAGGTGTGAAGGAGAACGGAAGAGGGAATCCATGTTTTGAGCACCTCAATACATGACACTTTGCTAATTCCTTCCTTTCTTTGTTAACTTCTGAGAAGTGAATTCAGCTTTCCCTACTCATAAGGTACTTATATTGCTCCTATACCCAATCCACCTCTTTAATGGAATTCTTGGACATTTAACTCGACACCAGTTTTTAGTAACTTCCAGATAGAGAGCTTTTACGATGCCAAGCATCTACCAGAATAGAATATAAAATCACAAAAATATACATTTAAATCCTTTGAAGAATATATTTAAAGCGGTTTCATCTGACCAGTATTTTAAGTGCAGGAAGTAAAATGAAGGGGCGGGGGAGGGGGGAAGGAAACCAGGTCAAGTTCTATAGGAACAGTTCCACCATGCAGTTTCCACTTGGATGAACTCCACTGTAACATATCAAGAGACTCCCAAATCATCCCATGTGGCATCTAACACAAGAATCAAGTTAACCTGGATTATCTACTGCCGAAAATTCATAACGTAATTAAAAGCAGCATTTTCTGCTCTGTGGACGTTGATTTTTCAGACCTCTGAAAGGCTGGACAGCTCTGGAAAAAAACTTGATAAATTTGCTCATTTGGTAGAGTTTTAGCTTTAAGCCCATGGAAACCCCACAAAAGAACAAGTCAAATAAATGCAGACATTCACACGTGCAGGAATACAGAACCTGACAAACATCATACAGAAAAAATAGGTAGAGATGTTAAATACACCGGAAGAAGTATGAAACCTCTAAGATGTATCCCCTAGTACTAAACGCCCCTCACTGAATGAAGGTGGAATACGCCCAGGTAACCCTTTACTCACGTTACCCTCTACCTGAAAAAAAGGCCACTCAGCATACTGAAAGGTGAGCAAGAGTTATTTGTGAGAATGGGTGAAGATCTGTGCATGCAGGTAATCTCTACCTCCGTGACCACATCCTCGGGTGATGGTATCACTTTGAAGTTTAGGAAATCATCACACCATCCCGTCACCCTTGAAAATGCCTGAAGCCTACACAGTCCAGGCCCATTTTGAGAAGGCCTCCCCATCCCTCTCAGAGAACACTGTGAAACCATCAAGCTTGTTTCCTGATCTTCCGCTCTCTCTCAACTCATAATTGAAGGTTTCACGTGTTTCAGAACTTCAGAATGTCTCACAGAAATGTAACTTCCTCCTTATTTTGGACTGAAACCTCAATACGCTGAACAAACCCTCCTTCTAGATGGAAATTAGAACAAGCTGTGAACATCTCTCACAGCAACTGAAACATTTTCCAAATAAAGCGTAAAATTGAGACCAACTCCCCTCCTCCCCACCAAAAAAAGCCAAACAGGAGCTGGGCCCAGCAGGCCAGTGCTCGCCCGCACATGCCCGCTCCGAGGAGCAGGCCTGGACTCACGTGTCTGAATCTTCAGAGCTGGAGTCGTCGTGGCTCTGTTCAGCCTTCCATCGCTTGTACCGATCGATGAGCTCAGTCAAGTACGATGTCTTCTTTGCATTGCGTATTATAAACTTGTGCTTCAGTAACTCCTTTGCAGTGGGTCTCTGGAAAGCAAACCACCCAACAAGAGAAAGTGTGTGAGAGAGATGGAAGTTCAGTACACTCCACTGGATTCCATCTCGAAGGACAGACTTATGTCCCCAAATGTCAAGGCGCCACAGAGACAGGTAAGGATGGAGGTCTACTTTTAAGCTTTCCTCCCTGGGACTTCTCCAAAGAACAGCTGTTCAGCTCCTGTCACTGGGACTAGGTGTGCAGTGGCGAACATGGCATTTACTCCCTAGTGGGGGTCCTGCACGTTCTGCAGGTAATGGGAACATCCCCCAGAGAAATACATTTACTGGAATTCCACAGGGATCGTTTCAGAGACCTAGACTATAATCTCCCAATTTCATAAAACACTTTTATTACAAATTCTGGCAAAAGAGGAAATACCTATATGTTTGGTGTTAATTTGTTAACTTTGTACACTACTGTTTGGCTCCACAAAACATTAAATAATAAAATACATACATTAACTTGAATTCATCTAAAGGACATTGTAAAGGAGCCAGGAGATACCTTGTTCTTGCCTGCTAGAAGAGCACCTGATTTCTCTCAATCATCAGCTTTGACAATTTAGAAACACTGGCTTCCCTGAGTCTGTACCTTTCCCCTGTGGTTAGGTAACGACTTTATCCATGCCCTGGTCTCAGAATGGCCACATCCAAGCAGTGCGCTTCCAACTCTGCCAACTGCTTTGCCTCTTAAGACGGCACACCCAATTATAGGCAGTGTGCTTCCCAAGGAAACCACAGTGCAGCCCAAATTGGAGTAGACAGCAGGAACGCACAGATAATGAGCTGGACTAAGTCCCCACTCACTCCAGATCACTAGGGCTTTACTAACAAGAGTCGGGCATGCTCCTCAGATTCAAGCTTGTGAAAACCTGGGTCCCATCAGGTAGTTCTCACTGACTGTCCACGTGACTGTGACACTCCGAATATTTCAGAAGTGCTCATGTTCTCAGCTTCTCACCTTTTTCCTCAGTACACTTGGGGCCAGGGTGGAGGTGGAGATGTGTGTGCTGGGCAAATAAGCAGATACTAGAAATGCAGTTTTAATCAGATGATGTGCAAATCAAGATGTGCACAGGTGTGTGTGTATCTTCTTGCGGGTTGGTGAGGCTGGGAGCAAACATCATGATACAAAAGTCAGGGTACCGTGGACATGCGGAACAGCACCTCCTTCCCCAACCTGACACTGGATAAATTAACTGAATTTGTCTGAATTGGTAATCTTGGGGTGAGCTGCCTGTAGGTACTTAACAAAGGTTGTACCTATTCCCTCATTTAATTCCTTTATCAACCTGGCATCGTATTAGAAAGTCATGGCGCTCTTGTAAAACGACGAGAGTGGGCCTTTCAGCTAACTCTGCTGGAAAATACAGAAACAGAACAGAGCTACATGGTGCTACACGCAACACCAAAGCACACAGAACACTGCCAAGGGAACGCCCCAGCCTGGGGAGAAAACGACACGAAAGCTATGCAGTCATTACTGCCGTGCACCTACTCCTCAAGTACCCACCATCTCATTATCCGACGTTCTGCAGTTACGGCAACAGTCAAAGATCTACTGGCCTAATACTTTGCACATTAATGATGTATATCCGGCAGTAACAGATGCTGAGGTGTGGGGAAAGACTAACGCTGGCTGTGATGGTTAAGGTTCTGGGTCAGCTTGGCTGGCCATGCTTCTCAGTGGTTTAGCAGTTATGTAACGATACAGTCATCCTACATGATGTGATCTGCTGTGGTCATCCTCTGTTTTTGCATTAACAACCTGGTCTTTGTAACCTAACCACGTTGATAAGTGAGGAATGGGTGTATGGCTTTGCCAGAGTCAATGAGACATAAAAAGGGAAAATAAGAAGAGGGGGGAAAAACAGGGCCAGTGAGTCATTTATTATATTTTTGCTTTTTCTTTCCTACCACATGCCAACTAGAAACTGAAAACATTTACTTTAAAGACATATTTAGCCATTATTTTTCAGGCTATGCCATTTCTAAAAACAGTTTAATAGCTGATAGCCTGAACTTCCTCTAAAATAGTAAAAATTTATGATTTCACATATAATTTATTAAGGAGAATATTCATCAAGCTCAATGAGGCATGACACACTATAAACATCTAAGCGAAAATAAGTAGATTTTAATCCTTAAAAGACAAAACAACAGTAAAAACATATTTCGAGTTTAGAGAAATCAATCACACTCACTGAACAAAAGAAAAAAAATAAATGGGGACATCATAAAGCAGCTGATAAGAGCAGGAAAGACACACACACACACACACACACACACACACACACACACACACACGGAGACATAGTGACGGATCATTCTACTGAAAGAGGAGAACGTAAGAATTAAGAACAACAATATCCTTCATAGATTTTTTTTTTAATTTGCACGTCTGAATCCATGTTTAGAGTTTTATCTTCTGCTTACTATTAAAGACCCTAAGAAAAACAAAATAAAAGCACTTTCACGCAGTCACAGGCCTTGAACAGACTCACCTAAGAAAAGGCTAAATTTCAAGGAATCAAGTTTTGAATAGCAACATGAACTCTGAAAATGTAAAAGTGCGTTTACAGCAGTGAACCTGAACTCCCTTTGACCTTTTAGCAAGGTGTGCCCCTTCTCAGTTCCCATCCCCTCAATGGAAAACAACCTGGAGTTGCCACTGAAAACAAGATGCCCTCGCGGAGTTACCTATCAACGAGACCAAAGGGCTCTGCTGTCCCTCCTCCCACGTAATCGTATGCGGCTGCAGAGAAGACCGGGTGAGACTTAATGAGGGCTCTTCTTCCATTAAAGACCATTTCAAAGTTCAAGCAGAGGCTAAGCAGCAGCATGTTTTTCTGAATTTGCATTTAAAAGCCATTATGGGAAAAATCCAGGACTAAGTTATATGTAGGCCTTCCTTGGTGGGACACCCATGCCACTATCGCTACTGGCGTCTCACTGCCTTCGTGGAGAGACAGCCAGATCACCGTCAAGAGCACCAGGAAAATATGCCCATAGTGAAGAACATTTCCCCGAACTTCTTAACCATTTGACTTTTTTCTTATCCCAAAACAAACTTCCTTATGATTAAAGACAATCAAGTAAGATGTATCTAAACAAAACCATGCCCCGTATTTTCCAGGTGATCATTCTTTTCCTTGTGAAACTCACAAAGCTTGGCTCCTTATTCAAACAGGCCTCCACAAACTCCTTGAGGGGCTTGCTATAGTTTCCTTCCAGCGTAGGTGGGTTGTTCTTTGGAATGAGGAATAAAACCTTCATGGGATGCAGCTCGGAATGGGGTGGCTCCCCTTTGGCAAGCTCTATAGCTGTTATGCCCAGGGACCAGATGTCTGCCTGCAACAACAAAACCAATGTTAGAGACACTGAGCAGAATAATTCAAATAAATATACTTCTCAGAAAAAAAATGATAAAACATTTCATTTAACTGGGTTCCCTGGGTGGTATAAACAGTTAAGCACTCTCAACTACTACTGAAAGGTTGGCGGTTCAAACCCACTCAGAGGCGCCTTGGAAAACAGGCCTAGGGATCTGCTTCTGAAAGGTCACGGCCTTGAAAACCCTATGGAGCAGTTCTACGCTGCACGCATGGGACTGCCATGAGTCAGAATTGACGTGATAGCAACTAACAACTCAGTGTACTTCTAAGATTTTGAAAAAGAAAATTATTTTTAACTGACAATGAAGACAATAAACTGCACAATTTCAAAATAGGTAATACACAGGAGAAAATTTAAACAGAAAACACCTTCTACCTCGATAATGAAGATGGCTTTTGCAGTTATTCCTATTTTGTTTACTGTTGGACGTATGTGGTGTTCGTTGTTATGCCCCTGGCGTCAACGGGATAGGTAAACCAGAGGTGATCAGAAAGGGTGAGCCTGAGAGTGGAGATATGTTTCCGCGTCATCCCATCAAGGAATACTTATAACTATGCACAGGTCTGAGGGTGAGGGGGCATCCGAGTCTCAGAGACTTGGGTTTAAACACTAAGCTCTACAACCCACCAGTCATGTGATGTTAGACAAAATACCTAACCTGTGAGCCTCAGCTTCCTTCATCTGTAAAATGGGAATAATAATAGGATAGTTGTACAAGGTGCCTTACACAGTGTCTAGAACTTAAAAAAAATACCTGTTTATTATGAAAACATTCAAATACACACAGAAGTGGAGAGTGTTGACATAATACAACCCCACACACCCATCACAGGAATTTAGTTAACTACCAACATTTTGTCATACAGGCTCCCGTTTTAAAGTACACACAGATATCGTGATATTCTTCCCCGAGCATATCAACACCTAAAAAACCAATACCAAACCCACTGCTGCTGAGTTGATTCGGACTCATAGCGACCCTACGGGACAGAGTGTAACTGCCCCGTAGGGTTTCCAAGGAGCAGCTGGTGGATTCGAACTGCCAAACTTTTGGTTAGCAGCCAAGCTCTTAACCAACTGCCCCACCAGGGCTTCAATCAATACCTAAAGATAACAATAATTCCTTAATATCATGTAATAATTACATTCTCAACTGTTCAAATCAAGTCTATTCACGGCTGGTTGGTGTGAATCAAGAGCCAGATGAGGTCTACACATTGCAACTGACCGCTAGTCACCTAAGGCCCTTTCCATCTGGAACAGCCCGCGCTCCAGTCTCCCTGAAGCCACCGACCTGACGAAGAAACCAGGCCCCCGGTTCTGAATCTGTCCTACAGTTTCTTCCCGGTGTCATTTAACATGATTCTTTAGCTCCTGTATTTCCTGTCACTGTAAATTAAACCCAGAGGGGCTTGGTAGGGATCATTTTCGGCAGGAGTACTGGTTAGGGGGAACCGTGTCCAGGGCACAGAGCCCAGCTGCAGACCCCCTCCTGCCCGGCATGCACTGCTGGCCACAGCTGACCAGGTAAGTCAGTGAAGCAATTCCTGAAAAGTGCAATGAAAAGAGAAAGCAGGGGGGTCTCAGAGGACTTATATAGTTAATGAGGCTTCGTCAGAGGCTGCTACCAATCCCCAGAGAACAGCACCGAGGCTGAAAATGAAGCAGGTCTATGGGCAGCAAAGAACAACGGAGGGGGGCAAAAAACAAGCCTCAGTCTAGTACAACGTCCTGTTCTTACACTGTGTACTGTGAAATCCATCATTACTCCAAGAAATTAACTTAGGACCTAGTAAATCTTCCCCACGCTCACTCTACAACAAGAAAATGGAAAGGCTGACACACCACTCGGGTCTCTGCGGACGCAGACATCTTCCTCCCTTTAACAAGCTGGATAAGGCTCAGAAGTCCCCCGCTCCCAGCCGTGTGACCGCAGGCCCAGTGAGGTGCAGGAGTCCTTTGCAGGACCTCACCCGGCCCAGCCCTGGGTGGCGCTGACACAGCACGTTCTGTTTTGCTTTCTTCCCAGCAAAGACGGCAAATAACTGTCAGCAAGACGTGTAGTGAATTCTTTACACTAAAGTCTTCTATTTACGGGACTGGTCTAGGACAATCAGTACAACAACAAGGTACCTATTTTCCTTCGCTCTACAGCTTGTCTTTGCTTTATTTTACATGTGTACCGTTTTAAAAAAAAAAATCAGTAGGGATGCTATCTATCCCAGAGTCACTCACCCCAAGGAGGACAAAAACGCGGTACACGAGAGCATGCGAACGTGGGCAGTAAAGAAGAGGATAAGGTGCAGGAACAGAGGTGGCAGAAACGACCGAAGGCATGATTCTCGCTCAGCAGCAATGCGTTACACCACAGATACCTTTCTGACATCTGCGTGATTTTGTCTGCCTGCTTCAGCCCTCTTGGATTTCACTAGAACTGCCGCTGTCTACAAAGCCCGCCTGCTCGGCACCAGTCTGTCTCCCAGCTGCACAGACACAGGCCTTTGTCCAGATGATCTCTGACGGGTGCATCTCCAGACCTCCGAGCATCTTACAACCAGTTTAAACCAGGGCTTGGAACCTGTTCCCTGCAGTTCAAACACCCGCTGAGAATTTGCGTTTCCACCCCAGATATGGTGAATCTGAATCTACAGTTTAACAAGATCCCCAGGTGATTCTTACCTATGATAAATTTTGAGCAGTGCATTAGCATCACCTGGGAACTTGTTAGAAATTCTCAGTAGGGGTTCAAACTCGACTGTTCAAAGCCCTGGTTTAAACCTTTCCCGACTTGTGGAACATACGGTATCCCACCCATTTTTTATGCCTCTGGAGTTCTCTGGGACTATACTTTTCCTGCTGAAAGTATTTGCTTCTGTCCAGCGGGTACTTGTTTAACAGTGAAAGGTGAAAGCAGCATTTGTTGAATCAAAACAGCTTGGCATTAGGCAAAACCAGAGGTGTCCCATGTACCCAAATGGAAGGCGCCTCACAATAAAGCCTGCTACCCAAGACAGGTGGGCCAGAGAGGCTCCCACAAATCATGTATTTTCACATAATATTTCTCAAAATCTGTATTACCAACCAAAAATGTAAACACACTCAGTGACTCGGCACGCATTCCACTACTGAAAACGCATGGTGTCAACAAAAAACTCAAAGCAGAAAATAAATGGGTCCTGAAAGGTTTAAACGCACTCTGGAACTACACGGGCCGACGCAGATGATGGTCTCTGCTGAGAGTCAGCCAGGAAAGGTGCTTGTGCCGATTTACCGCAGGAGCCTGAGCGTGCGCTACAGGGCTCCACGTGAGACACGAGCAGACTGGCAGCAAGACTACAGGGACCTGGCATATGCCTCCTCATACCAACTCACACCAATTAAACCCACTGAGACAACCACTCTGCCAGTGGACAGGCTTCACACAGCCTCCAGCCCAACTCTATGGTTTTCAAAGGAGGCACAGACACCACGCATGTCCTGGCCCCCCCAGAAGGGAGGCCAGGAGAACATCATCCAGACAAAACTTGCAGCACCCACCCAGTCGGCCAGGCCAGAAGTTTCTCCACACTCCTCAATGCAGCCAAGTGCCAGGTGCTGTGGCTCCTATCACTCGGCACCCTGCTCTTCCCTCCACCCCTGGCTTAGCTGAGAGCCGGCATCGCTCTTGGGCACTTCTGAAGGGCTCCTAAGTGGTCTTCCTGCTGAGGTCCCCTACCCAGGCATCCAACGCCCGCTGACTAACTTAGAAGCCTTTACTGGCACTCGAAGAAATGGCAACAAAACCCAAAAAACCAGACCCACTGCCACCAAGTCCGACTCATAGCGGCCCTACAGGACAGAGCAGAACTGCCCCATACGGTTTCCAAGGAGCGGCTGGTGGATTCAAACTGCCGACTTTTTGGTTAGCAGACGAGCTCTTAACCACTGTGCCACCAGGGCTCCATTAGAAAGCTGCAAAAAAGTGTACAGGGAGGTTCTGTACTTCCTCCACTCAGCCTCATCCAATGTCTTGAATAACTACTAAAAAAAAACAAAACAAAACAAAACACTCATTGCTGTCAAGTCGATTCCAACTCACAGCAAGTAGCAAAACCAGGAGCAGCCTAGCTCTTAACCACTGCACCACTAAGGCTCCAAATGGCAACAAGTTGGCATATATATTAAAAGCCATAAAAATATCCAAACTTGCTAAAAGCAATCAATTCCACACTTCTAGGAATCTATCCTAAATAGATAAATTTTAGATTTGAAAAGTAGTATGTGCCACCAAAAATACCCACAGCAGCGTTACCTGTGCTCAACCTTAGAAGAATGATTACCCACGAACTAATTTAATGAAGCATCACAGACTCAACAACGATGACATTAGCCAAGAATCACACAGATATAAATCAGTCTGCCTATTACCACATGTAGAAAATATAGCATCAGAGTTAGAACATGTGTCTGGGTTTTAAAATAAAAGTGATATGGGTGAAGGACAGTTATCTTCCAAAGCGGTTAAAATTGAAGTCTAAGAACAGGCCCACCGTATGGCCGTGTGGAAAAGATATGAAATTGGATATAAAGACACTGTTGACAGAGAAAACAATGATTATAAATATGAGCCCAAGTCAAAAGTTACAAGGGCAGATGCTCCGAACTGCAGGTATTAATCTGAGAACAGATTTTTTTCCATGGACATTTCTAGGTTGCATGCTCCCAGGTGACCACAGAGAATTATTTGCTACTGATGGTCAGGGACTTGTCTGAACAATGAGGTGTGAAGAGGTGGGGGAGACAGCAAATATATAACAACATTCTACATCCTTGCAATATCACAGTAAATAAAAGTAAGCTGACAGCAAATCTGCATATACAATACAACGTACGTGGTATAAAAAAATTTATGCACAGAAAATAATTCTAAAAGAACTACAGTCAACTCTCAATAAAGGAGGAAGAGGGAGAAAACCATGGATAATCCCAAATCACAGTTATAAATAAGCTAGTCAAAACAGTTCAAAATGAATTTATTATACACTGTTTACTTAACCGGAGCCCAGGCAGCACAGTGGTTAAGAGCTCAGCTGCTAACCAAAAGGTCATCCGTTCCAATCCACCAGCCGCTCCTTAGAAATCTTATGGGGCAGTTCTACTCTGTCCTATAGGGTCACTATGAGTCAGAATCCACTCAACGGCAACGGGATTTACTTAACTAGATCTCATACTTCTTGTTGTTAGGCGCAATATATGAGTCTCAACTCATAGTGACCCCATGTGACAGAGCAGAACTGCCCCATAGGGTTTTGTAGGCTACAATCTTTATAGGAGTAAAATTACCAGGTCTTTCTCCACGGACTCACTGGGTGGGTTCGAACTGGCCACCTTCGGTTAGCAGCCAAGCACTTAACCACTGTGCCACCAGGGCTCCTTAGATCCCTTACATAGGAGCCATTTATAAGTATTATCATCTAAAACCAAACCAGATGCCATCAAGTCAATTCCAACTCATGGCGACCCCACGTGTGCAGAGCAGAACTGCTCCATAGGGTTTCAAGGCTGTGACCTTTCAGAAGCAGATCACCAGGCCTGTCTTCTGAGGCGCCTCCGGGTGGGTTCGAACCAGTAACATTTTAGATAGTACTGAGCACTTAACCGTTTGCCCCAGCCAGGCACTCCGAGTATCACCTACAGTTATAAAAACAGTTTATGAGCACTAAACAGCACGTAAATTGCTCGACCTCAAATGGCCAAAACATTGCTACGTGCTGAAATAAAGCTTGTTGTGAGCGACTCTCAGCTGCTGTCCTCCCTGGGGGTGGACGTCAGAATGGAGCACAGCTGAACAGAGATACAGGGCTGGCAGCGCGCTCATTCCCACGCATATCCTCCCCCACTTTGGGCTCATTACTCAGGGCCAGGACTGTTCCACTGAATGAGAATCTGATGTGAACAGGGCAGATCAGCGGGCTGGGGATGGGGAGGGCCAGGCACCCACTGCAGCAGACAATGCTAACCGTGCAGATTCAAGCCAAGATCTAATATCACCGTGTTTTACTCATCTTTAACAGTTCGTTTTTCTCCCTATAAATGCATCACCTATTCCTACAGGGTCGCTCTGAGTTGCAATCAACCCAACGGCAATGGGTTTGTTTTTCTTTTTTTATTTCTATTTCCACCATGGTTAAATTGCCAACAGTTTTTTTTCCGAGATGACTGAACAACAACACAGCTTTGCTTGTGCTTTGGTGGCAGGTCTTACAGACATTCTTCTTCCTATTTTTTTCAGCATTGTCCTTGGTTCTGTTACATCTCCCTGGGGGAACAAGTTCTTTACCTGTAACACAGAGACCAGTGGGAAAAGCGCAACAGGACGTGGAGGGAAGAATGGAAGGGAGAATGGACAGAAGCTGAATACGTCTGTGGAGCAGGAGGGCAGAGCAGCCACAACAGAACCTCATAGAACATCACAGGCTCGGACATGCTTCCGCTTCTGGGGAAAGCCAGTCACTGGAGGGGTAGCCACAAAGCGACCTCTGAAAAGGACCCTTTGTCAGGCACTGTCTGTGACAAAAGAGCCGCCAGTCCAGACCAGAACTAATGGCACTGGTGGGGAGGGGGGCCCTTTATTCCTCCAGCCTCTGAAACCCCAGCTCGTGATAAGCCTCAATACAGACACAGACGTTAGCCTTATCTGCACTCCCCACACCTCCTGAGTCAACAAACCTGGAAAGTAAATCTCCTATAAACATATTTTCACGCGATTTCCGGTTAAGCATTGCTGGGTATTAGTCAAGCAAATGAAAGAACTAGCTCTGACGCAAGCCAGAGTAAACTGTAGTGAACAGTAACAAAAAAATACGGAACGTTTTCTCCAGGTACCTTCTCCCCAACCAAATACGCTGCTGCTGTGGTTAGGTGCCATCAAGTCAGCTCCGACTCACAGCAACCCCACGTACGACAGAACGAAACACTGCCCAGTCCTGCACCATCCTCACAATCATTGTTGGGCTTGAGCCCACTGTTGCAGCCACTGTGTCAGTCCCTCTCATTGAGGGTCTTCCTCTTTATTGCTGACCCTCTACTTTACCAAGCATGATGTCCTTCTCCAGGGTCTGGTACCTCCTGATAACATGTCCAAAGTATGTGCGACAAAGTCTCACCATCTAAGGAGCATTCTGGCTGTACCTCTTCCAAGACAGACTTGTTCATTTTTCTGCCAATCCATGGTCTATTCAACATTCTCCACTCAACACCATAATTCAAATGCATCAATTTGCAGTCACCAAATATGCAGTCACTAGAATTATGAGACTATATCTTTTAAACTATCTAAAAAAGAATACTGTAACATCTACGGATCAGAAAAGAGCTTTCCGATCTCAATAAAGACTCCAGGAAGAGAGGAGGCAAGGCTTTATGATGCAGTAAATTCTCTCCTACTCAGAGGCCAGCTGAGCAAGCATACAGAAAGGCCCTGAACTAGGAAGAAAGAAAGGGAAGGAAACTATCTCGGGCAGCCAGGAAAATTTCTGAAGAAATATTCTGAAGGAAGCAGTAACAGGTGAGAAGAAGTTAGCTCCGATCCCGGAACCACATGTGCACGGTCAATCCGTTAATTTACTAGAAAGAGAAGAGAATCATCAGTGGGGTGTAATTAGATGAGTTAAGAAACCTGGACTCTGATCTCGGCCCTACCAAAATCTAGACTATGAACTCTGACAACAGGCCTCAGCTTAAAATGGTCTCAACACAGAAGGCCCCGTCACATCCTAAACTGACGTGCCAGCAGGAAAATGGCCAGAAGCAAAAGTGGATGTTCTACAAGGTTAGAAGCAGCCTGGAGTAGCTACCACGCAGGGCAGAGGTGGTAACCAGAGACTACATAGTTCTGCTCTCTTGGAGAGGACTGGAAACCTACCAGTCACTCCCTCATCAGTGGCTCCTCAGACCATCAGGCGCCTGCAGAAGTCATGGCAGCCACAAGCCAACGAGGGCACAGCCAGGTCCACGTCCCCCCTGCGGGCCACCAGGTGTACCTGCCACCGCAGCCACAATCTCGACGCTCTGCGATACCTGGTGGCTCGCACAGAGACTGCAGGCTCCAAGGAAAAGTTAACCTGCACTTCATATGCAGCTGTTTAAAAAGGTGGGGGAATCTACTGTATATTGGAGAAGATTTCTATTTAAGAAGCAGCAGCAATTTTTGGCATGCAAATGTATCTGAGTTAATTATTTACCTACAAATTTTGGGTTCCGAAAAGGCCATTCTCTGCTGGTCCATGTGGAGGCTTTAAAGACTTTCGAGAAAAAAGCAGCACTGGGCTCATTCATTAAAGAAACAGAGGTTAAAGCAGAGGCACGGGAGGCAAGAGGCCCTGGTTCCCAGTCTATACTAAGAAGTTTAAGAAAGCTGAAGAGCAACAAGTGAAAAAAAATACAGGAAAACTTAGGAGAGTACAAAATACGACAAATGGTTGGAAGGAAGGAATTACAATTTTGTCTCATGCTAGTTAAAGAACCTCTGAGAATAATGGTTCAACTGACAACTAAAAATAATATGATTTGAATAATCTGTAATAATCACTAAAAGCACTGTTCTTTCCTGATTCTGCTCTTACATTTGTGTAGATTCTTTCTCCATTTCTCTTCTGGGATCCTCTTTCTCTATCTGTCCCTTCAATATCATTCACAGAGTTCTGTCCAGGGCCCTCTTCTCTCTCGTCCAGAGCACTCAGCCTTCAACCACCACCCGTTCAGACAACTTCCCAATCAGAGGGATACTTTTCCGTGTGCCTCTACTGGACGCCTCTACCTGGATGTCCCAGAATCATCGTGAACTCAACAAGGCTGAGGGAAATCCATCCTCTCCACCTTGGTCCTTCCGTTCTTCCACTCACCTACAAGTGCACTCCTCCGCGCTGCCCGTCCACCACCGTCAAACAGGACGTTAGCTAAGCCAAACCCTCCCTGAATGTTAAATGACACAGTAGGAGACAGAGGGGAAAACTCTTTAATCACGTCTGAGAATTACCTTTCTGATCTTCTCCGAAAGTCCCTGCTTTGCTCCAGAGCTAAGAAAGCTATAAGGTTGAAGAACAAAATGTGAGGCCCCCAGAGCCACTGGATAGGAAGCACTGGCCCTTACCTTTGAGTCGTAGGCTGACTGCTTGATGACTTCCGGCGCCATCCAGAAAGGGGTGCCCACGAAGGTATTTCTCTTTATCTGGGTATCTGTCAGCTGGCCCGCTACTCCAAAGTCAGCCAGCTTCACCTCTCCGTGTTCAGAGAGCAGAACGTTGGCAGCTGCAAACGAAAACCAGAGATAATCTCCTGACGTCACTTACTGTGAGGCTGCACTCATTATCCTTTTGGGAACGTATGCATCCTCCCCCGGGCAGATCACGTGCTGGGTTAGAACAGGCATTAAGTGCTATGCTTTTTGTCAGACCCGCCTCAGAGCAACCCTATTCCTAGGCCCGCTGAAGATACTCTACAAACACAGGCAAGACAATGTCCCTTGAGAAGTACAGTTTACAGCATGTTTCTACCCGCCTTGGATATTTGAAAGGGATAAAAACAAAATGTTTTCTTACCTTTAATATCTCTATGAATTTTCTTCTCCGAATGCAAATAATCAAGTCCTTTCAGTATTTCTCTCAATATAGTAGCAATCTGAGTTTCATCTAAAGGGCCAGGTTCTAACTGACAAGAAAAAGAAGTTATTTAAATGAATATTTTATAATTTGAGATAATAAAACAGAGACGACAATATCCATATTAAATTGGCAAGAGTTGTTAAAAGCTAAAAACGTCTTCATTCCCAAACAGACATTCAGCCCAAACTATTAAAACTAATTTAAAGGGCCAAAGACAAACAAAGACCCAGAGGCAAAGTGGTACAAATCAAAGCAGGACCAGCTGGCAATGAGAAAGCCCGGGCAGGGTCTGCGCTGGTGTGGCCCGTGGGGAGGGTCCCCCTTGGGCCTCCAGCCAGGGTAGAGCAAGCATAGCCAGGGTCCTCACAGGCGATTTCAGTGCAGGGAACAAAAAGCCCCAAAACTCACAGTCCCTGTTTATGACAAGCAGCAGCTCTGCTCTATCCTAATGCACTTAATTCTCTTACCAGAAGACTCATCCCTGACAACCAAGAATAATGAATGGTCAAAAAAACAGGCCTGGGAGCTAACAGCTTTCTGAGACTACCCCTGCACGGGAATTTTAGAAGTCTGCATTAACTTTTTTAAAAGTCAGCCTGGGCCAAGGGAAGCTGCCAGACCTCAACTCCTAATGAGTCTGGATTTTCTGTCATTATTTTTACCACAATAATGAGGCGGTAATTGTCTCTGAGAGGAGCCCTGGTGGTGCAGTGGTTAAAGCGCTCAGCTGCCAACCAAAAAGTAGGCGGTTTGAACCCATCAGTGGCAGTCTACCTCCGTAAAGATTACAGGCTTGGAAACCCTTTGGGGTAGTTTTACTCTGTCCTATAGGGTCGCTATGAGTCGGAATCGACTCGACAGCAGTGAGTTAATTGTCTCTGAAAACTTGTATTCTGAGAAACTCAAAGTAATGGACTCCTTAACACTGATTCTTAATATTCATAATTGCATAAATTATGTGAGGAAAAAAGGGTCAACTTAGCATATCTCCACTTAAAAGACAAGGAAAACTTAGGTTAAAGAGTTCAGCTCAAATCTGATGATAATTTCACCGCCACCTCTTGCAGAGAAGTGAATTAAATACAAACTAATAATTGCATAACCTACCTCAGCAAAACAAGACCTGATGCTCCCCGACAAACTAATAATTTAAAATTAACTTGTCACCTGAATGAGGGGCCTCTGTACGACGCTTGTCAGGCTTGAGAGCGAATTCTATCCTAACCTAAACTGACAAAACTTAGCAGTCCCTAAAGTATGAAAAAATAATTCAAATTATTTAAATGAATATCTTGAAAGTAGTTTGAGATAATAAAACACAGAGACAAACGGGCAAGAGTAGTTAAAATCTAAAAACTTCTTCATTCCAAAACAGATATTTTGCCCAAACCATTAAAACCTATTTAAAGGGCCCTTAAAAAAACCAAAGTGGCTAAGGATCAAAGTAAACACTTAACACCCTCAGCCACTAACCAAAAAGTTGGAAGTTCAAGTTTACTCAGAGGCACCCTGGAAGAATGACCTGGCAATCTCCTGAAAACCCTATGGAGCACTGTTCTGCTCTGCACACATGGGGTCATCACGAGTCGGAGCTGACTTGATGGCGGCTGGTGGTGATACTTTACACCCGAGGGAACTGAACCTAAGACACTCACTGGAGGGAAAGCTCATGTGTGGTGAATGCTCATTTTCTTGGACAGATACTGGCAGTCCCACACGTGCCTCAGTGCTTTCACCGAGCTGAGGGTGAGGTAACCGTTCTATTTGGCACTGTGAAGGTGATACATTCCTAAAAGGACTTATGCGGCCAATGCGGGGGACCTGAAACACCACTCCTTGTTACATTATAGCTTTACCAATATCCGGCATGGATTTCTGGTTCATTTAATTAGCTGTGTGCCTCTTTCTACCACAAGACCAACCTGCTCTACACTGCAATCCTCAAAGTCAGGGACCATCCCTCTGTTTTACAATTAACAAAAGGGGGGCTATTTCTGAAGGGGAGTTCCTGGGTGGTACAAATGGTTAACATGTTAGGATGCTAACCAAAATGCTGGCAGTTCAAGTCCACCCAGAGGCACCTCAAAAGAAAGTCCTCGCCATCTATTTCCAAACACTCAGCCACTGAAAACACTATGCAGCACAGTTCTACTCTAACACAAGTCCACCCAGAGATGCCTCAGAAGAAAGGCTTGGCCATCTACTTCCAAATACTCAGCCACTGAAAACCCTATGCAGCACAGTTCTACTCTAACACAAGTCCACCCAGAGGTGCCTCAGAAGAAAGGCTTGGCCATCTACTTCCAAACACTCAGCCACTGAAAACCCTATGGAGCACAGTTCTACTCTAACACAAGTCCACCCAGCGGTGCCTCAGAAGAAAGCCCTGGCCATCTACTTCCAAGCATTCAGACACTGAAAACCCTATGGAGCATGGTTCTCTGACACAAGTCCACCACAGGTGCCTCGAAAGAAAGGCCTGGCCATCTACTTCCAAACACTCAGCCACTGAGAACCCTATGGAGCACAGTTCTACTCTGACACACCAGGGTCACCATGAGTGAAAGCTGACTTGACGCCAACTGGTTAGTTTTTATTTCTGAAGGACTTTCCTTGTCAGCCCACATGTAAAGCTCTCCTATCGTTTTAGCCTCACTGGGATCATGGTTTAACCAGCAGCAGAACGGATGATCGAGCAACACCTTTCTTTCTCACATTTCTGAACTCAAGTGTAAAAGAATTTGCTGATTACTTTTAGTTTTACTTTATATGCTTACCTTATATTTATATGATTATAAAAAGTCAAACTGCTTGGTCAACCAGCCTGTCAGGAATTACCCCAAATTTTTATTAAGATACTGTCCAAAATTACCTCAGACTAAGACAGCATATTGTACACTATGTTCCCACAATCTATTTTTTCCCTAATTTATTTGACCAAGAAACTTATTTCCAACATATACTGAAACTACTGTTCAAAGGACACAATCTGGAAAATCCTGCCTTATAACGAACTGCCTTCTCCACATCTACTGTCAAGCAGTCATAGAATGTAGAAATTTTAATATTCAAAATGAGGAAACACACTTCTCTAATAACCTGGGTGAAGAAGGGAATGTAAGGGGGCAGAGATGCTGGAGTACATGCTCATATTCACAATACCAGAGCAGAGAAAGAGAAATGACCCCAAAAAACCCAAACTCAGTGCCACCGAGCCGATTCCGACTCATAGCAGCCCTGTAGGACAAAGCAGAATGGCCCCATAGGATTTCCAAGGCTGTAAATCTTTATGGAAGCAGACTGCCGCGTCTTTATCCTGTGCTTTAACCACTCAGCAACCAGTGCTCCTTGAAGGAGAAAAGAGTCCTTCAAAATCATACGACAGACGGCCAGTTCTACTTTCCCTTCCACCAGGTCTTTACCCAAGCAGATAAGCTGTACAATTTGGCTAGACTTGGACTTAACTACTCCTCTTCCTATTATCAAGTTGCTGGGAAGAAACAGCAGAGAAGCCTGGTGTCACTACCAAGGGCAGACGGGAGGAAGGGCTGAGGAAAACCAATTCATAAACCTTCCCCTGGATAATTAAAAGCTGGCTCCGTGATTAATAGATGCACGGTTACGCCCTTTCAAACCTGGCCTGAACACAATCTATCACTGATTTATATGCCTGGGGGGTAGGCATGCTACTTGCTTGAGGAGCAGGGCTCCTTCTGGTGTCAAAATTCACTGTAAAAAGTATTTCGTTGCTCCCTCCTCAACGAATAGGACCAGGCTGGACTGAGTTCTCCGAGTCATATACTAGCATTCTCCACCATTACCATTTCTAGACAGTACAAGCATGGTGGTCTCTGTTACTAAGAGGATTGTACAGTCTTAAAATGGGTTCATAAGAAAAGACTCTAAGAAAAGTTAGACTGCATTCCATCTATGGGTCACTTCCAGCTCTTGCTCCCCCGAGACTGTTCTTCCCTTCTTCCTCTCTAACGCAGACAATGAGTCAGGCACATGGTCACCCAACTAGAAGCCTCTGCAGCAGCAAGGTTTGGCCGCGTAACTCAGCTCTTGCCAATGGAATCTGAGCAGAAGGGACACATGCCCCTTCCTGGTTGTCATGGATTGAACTGTGTTTTCCCAAAAATGTGTGTATCAATTTGGCTGGGTCATGATTCCCAATATTGTATAATTGTGTACCATTTTGTAATCTGATGTGATTTCTCTCTGTGTTGTAAACTCTATCACTATGATGTAATAAGATGGATATACTGATGAGGTCTACAAGACTGGATAGTGTCTTAAGCCAATCTCTTTTGAGATACAAAAGAGAGAAGCAAGCAGAGACACATGGGAACCTCCTACCACCAAGAAAGCAGTGTTGGGAGCAGAGCACGTCCTTTGGACCTGAGGTTCCTGCGCACAGAATCTCCCAGACCAAGGGAAGATTTATGACATGGACCTTCCTCCAGAGCTGACAGAGAAAGCCTTCCCCTGGAGCTGATGCCCTGAATTTGGACTTCTAGCCTACTGGACTGTAACAGAATAAACTTCTCTTTGTTAAAGCCATCCATGTGTGGTATTTCTGTTATAGCAGCACTAGCTGACTAAGACAGGGTCTTGACCCTGAAACAGTGGCAGCTGGAAACGACAATGACTGAAGATAGTGTGGAAGCAATGGGCCGTGGGTGGTAGAGGTACCCCACCGGCCGGGTCCCTGCTGACCCTGTGGACCAGAGCCTACTGACCTACTAGTGGGAGAGAAATAAACTTCTATCTTGCTTGAGAGACGATTTGCGGACCACTAGGACAGCAGGTGGAGCTCAGCCGCTAACCAAAAGGTCAGCAGTTCGAATCCACCAGCTGCTCCTTGGGAACACTATAGTGCAGTTCTACTCTGTCCTATAGGGTCACTATGAGTCGGAATCGACTCATCAGCAATGGCTTTGGTCTTTTGGTTTGAGGACAGTAGGTTGGCCTATACGTTAATGAGTACACCATCCTTTTTTTTTTATTTATCATGTTGAGTATTCACTACTGTCTGTCACACATCTGTGGCTGAGTGACCAATTTATACCACACAGCTCCTTAATTAGATTCCATGGTTGTCCCTTAGATCCTCTTGTACTACTGACTGATCTTTTAATCTGCTAAAAACCTTTCAGTCTCACGCCCCCATTGCTAATCCTCACCCCCCTGTCCAGGTCACCTCTTCCGCTGTATTTTCCTCTGTAGCACCCTCTAGCACACCGTATAACTGACTGCCTCCCCCCACTAGACTGCAGCTCCATGAAGCGAGGCGCTTCTTCTGTTTCCCAACTGCTGTGTCTCCGGTGGCTAGGACAGCACCTGGCACATGGCAGGACACAACAAATACTTGCTGAGTGAAAAGTGGCTTCACTCACTAGGCTACAAAAATCTACCACATTGTAAGCTAGAAAGTCTTGAATTACATAAGATGTATACTCAAGTCATGGCACACTCGAGGCAGATGGGAATTGAGAGATTACTGACAAAGGCAAAAAAACCAAGAATATAACCAAATTCACTATTAGGCATGTTAAAAAAAGCAATACTGGATGGTGGAGGGTGGCTGTCTTCCTGCCCCATGCTAAGGGGTTAATGAAACTCAATGACAGGAATTAAACTAATGCTTCATGGCCTAAGTAAAAAGGTCTGATAACCACAATGTAGAGTAAAAAAGGCAAAACATAAAGTAGTATGTGCACTGTAATTCAAACTATATAAAACACATATGCTCACAGCTAAGACTGGGAGGGGCTACAAAAAGACAGCTGTTCTGAAGAAGTGTGAGATTTCCCCGGAACTTGCTTTGTTATCATACTATCTTCTCAATAATGTAGGGTGAGATATGCCTGAGTGGACAGAAATCTACAGAATTTTTATTACTGAGTGCTTGAAGAGAAAAGATGAATCTAGACAGAATAAACTGAAGAAAGAGAGAAAATCTTCACGCACAGGGGAATGGTAGAGAACGCCCCTTGAATGATACACCTAGTCATCTTTCCCTTCCGTAGGCCCTCTCACTTCTAGAACTATTAGCATTATGCACCTTAAGAGGTAACATCTGAGCAAACTCTAAAAAAAAGCAAGAATTTTTTAAAGAAACGGCCCTATGTATATTCAGCTACATGGTATCAAATCTTTACATACAACAATATTCTGTTTCTTTTCTTTTTAAATTTCATAAACATACAATCTCTTGCTGTTCTTGAGTCATTCCAACTCATAGCAACCCTACAGGACAGAGTAGAACTACCCCACAGGGTTTCCAAGGAGCAGCTGGTGGATTCAAACTGCTGACCTTTTGGTTAGCAGCCGAACTCTTAACCACTGCACCACCAGGGCTCCACGTAAAACAGAGCCTCTCAAAATCATCCCAATCGTTTTCAACATTTAAAAAAACTCTTGTATCCCGCTGTTAAAGTGTGTCCTCTTTTATGCACAGGTGGAGGCAGACCAACAGAAGGAAGTATAAAATGGAGAAAAAGTAAGTTACAGGTAGGAAAGGACAGTCTGGGGTCAAGGAAAGCCACAGGCCTTGCCTGTAGCTGCAGGGGAGGAGGTTCAAAGCTCAGCTCTGAGATTTGCTGGCGGGGGCATCTAACCTCTGAGCACCTTCCTCTCCACATCTATTAAAACGACATGACTGGGGACATCTAAAAAGGAATACCTGGTTCTTGTCACCAGGGCTATTTAAGTGGAAGACGGATGGACCACTCGTCAGGACCCTCACGCTCTACGCGATGTTTTGTTTTTTTTTTAAGTGGAGAGGCTCTATGCTTCCTTCTAACTGTAATGTCTAAAATTGTACATAGAAACTGCAACTCCCAGCTCCAGAGAAGGTTACTACCAAATAAATTAAATTACTGTGGCATTAAGAACGAATAAACTAAGGCATTTGTGGACTAGAATTGCTGCTCTGAAGGACTCAGTATTGGAGAAATGAGTCCCTGGCACAAATAAAATCCATTTAAGATAATAGTAAATCTAATTACCTGAAATGAGGGTAATCGTCTACATTCCCATAAGAATTAAAAAAAAAAAAAAAAAAAAAAAAGCTCTCTGTTTAACGTGTATATTTACAGAAAGGAACCAAAAGCCAAGTCATAAAATTTATCTACTTGTTTTGTTGTTTTTTTCCCCATATTAGTATCTTGTTTATACCAAAACCGAAACCAAACCTGCTGCCGTCAAGGCAATTCCAACTCACAGCGACCCTACAGGACAGAGGAGAACCGTCCCACGGGGTTTCCAAGGAGTGCTTGGTGGATCAGAACTGCCGACCTTTTGGTTAGCAGCCATAGCTCTTAACCACTACGCCACCAGGGTTTCCTTGTTTATACTATATTAAATATTTTTCTTGAAATCTTTCTTTTAAATACTATTTTGACCAACTGAATTTATAGTTTGTAAAATTATGCAGCTTTCTAAATTTGTAAAAAACCTAAAGGCCTTCTGGAGATACATAAGCTTTATAAGTTTACTTTCCAAAAAACTACCCATCATTATTACTATGAGAAAGAGATACTTTTTAATCAAAGGGTGTTTCCTTCCTTAGTGAATAAACTATGTATAGACTAAACCAAACTGGTAACTGTCCAGTCAATTCCAACTCACAGCGACCCTACAGGACAGAGCAGAACAGCCCCATAGGGTTTCCAAGGAGTAACTGGTGGATTCGAACTATCGACCTTTTGGTTACCAGCTGAGCTCTTAACCACTGTGCCACCAGGGCTCTGTATATAGACTATAACTACTAAAAAGTGGACTTCGTTCAGCTTCCATGATGACAGCGGTAAAAAGCAGAGACCCACCATCCGTAACTTTCTATCACGCACGAACCCCCCTCCAGCACTGAAATGACAGGTTAGGCCTTTCCTGGAAATCCCCGCTCACCCAAAGGCCCGTGTTTTACAGGAGGGGCAGGAAAAGAGTGCTGATGACATGGGTTTTACTGCCGGCACAACCGCAGCAGGAACCAGACGCCGAGTAGTAGACCACAGCTAACAACGACAACAAACGCAGGATAACTTTAAAGTCAGAATCTGAGATTCACGCTGAGCAGTAAAATTGTGCTTGCAATTTGGACTTTGATGGGAGACTCAAAAATAACTAGTGTATCATAAACGATGCTTAAATCATCCTTGAACCAGGGCTCACTGAAACACAGTACACACCAAAAAAAACTTTTTTTTAAATAAAGAACTCTAGTCTTTCACATCGTACTTCAATTATCAGGCCGTGCTTGTCATCTGTTCCTGAAATCATCTCCAGAGTAGTTCCCAAAGATTAATTTTCAAAATTTCTAATTTTACTTAGAAGTGAAAATATTACATGCCTATTTCAGAAGCTAAGTTACATCTGAAATATGAAATAATGATGAGGTATGAGCTCTATAAGAGGTTTTTGGCAAATAACCTAACAAACTGTTCTTAGGCAAGGTAATTTCAGGCAAAATCCTTCACTGCTTCTATGCATAAATCTGTTGGTTTCTGATAAATCTGTTGGTTTCTGTTACCTGTTTTTCCATGACATAATAAAACTGGTTTCAAAAATAGACCTACACTTTCAGTAGGATATAAAAAGCAAAAAATACACATTATAAGGACAAATTTGGTTCCTTTCTGCTGTAACTTAAAAGGAAGAGGGAAATAAGAAACATATATATATATAATTATCTTTAAAACCGAGCTTCGCTGAGAACAAACTTTGATACAGCGTCCAGCATGATACTTACCAGATCTAGTGCAGATCCTCCACCGAGATACTCCATTATTATCCACAACTTAGTATCCTGCAAAAACAAAAAAAGGGAGGGAATTATTTTAAAAACAAACAAAACCAGAAAAAAAGTACTTTTGAAATACTCAAATAGTATTTTTTTTTCCCACTATTATCTTGGAACTAGGAAATTTTATAAATACATATCAGCAAGAAAAGGGCATCAAAGTGAGTGTCGTACATTTAGTATATCCCACCCAGAGTGCAAGGAACTCTCCCTTATCTGGTAGCGGCATTAAAGTGAAGTTTTTCAAAGTCGGGTCAGGGACCCTGCATCGGTCTGTTCTAAGTTTGTTAAAAATGTAGATCCAGGCCCCGTTCCAGACCTATCGAATCAGAATCAGGGAAGAGGGAACCAGAGGCGTTTACGCCCCACCAGGTGATGGCCAAGCACAGCGACGTTTGAGAGCCAGTCCCCACAGTCAGCAAGGCACAGGTCCCACCTGTCTGTCAGCAAGGAGGTGCCCGAGCACTCAGCAACGGAGGGACAAGTCCACTCCCTCCCTGCGGCCTGCAGTCCAAGCACCTCAGTGACTCCTGTGAGCAAACACAAGGCTGCCTGGAGGAGAAGAAAGCCCCACGGGACCACCAGTTTAGCCTATGGTTCACCACTTGCTCTGCAGAAAGGGAGCCAGTTTCCAATACCCCTCAAGTCGACGGTACTTTCTTCATTCTCGTTTTGATGAAGGCAAATGGGCATCGAGGAGCTTTTCAGGAAAGCAGGCCCTGGGCCTAACAACGTGTCGTTTCAGCTCAGCTCTCACACACAGTGCCCTGGCTCCTGCGTCTGTCTTTCTCCCCCATCACCCTTGAAGCCACTCAGCCCTCCTTGTGGTTTCCAGAGTCCTCTTTTTTAAAACACAAATCCCAAAGTGCTAGTCCCTTAAAAACAAGCAAACGTCCCCATCACTTCCGTGAAGGAACAGTCTGCATGGTGGCCAGGAGCATGTGGCTTGGTGAGCCAGACCAGGTTTTAAGTCCTGACTCCCCCTGTACTGCCTGAGTGACCCATGAAATGTCCCTTTCTCAGCTTCCCACTCAATGCTTAAGCAAAGGGCCTGACCCGAAGTAAGCAACCAAGTAACATCAACAAGACAGCAGTGGTGGCTCAATGACGGAATTCCTGCCTCTCATGCAGGAGACCCAGGTTCGACTCCCAGCCAATGCCTCTCATGCACAGACACCATCTATCTGTCAGAGGAGGCTTGTGTGTTGCTACGGCGCTGAATAGGTTTTGATGGAGCTTCGAGACTAAGACTAGGAAGAAAGTGCTGGCAATCTGCTTCCAAAAATCAGCCAATGAAAACCCTATGGGTGATAATGGTCTGATACTTAACCAGCGTTTCATTCGACTGTGCACGGGGTTGCCATGAGGAGGACACTCATAACAACAACGTCAATAAACTGTAATAATATTGGTGATGTTCATGCCAAAATGCCAAAAAACCAAACCCACTGCCATCAAGTGGATTACGACTCATAGCGACCCTGCAAGACGGAGTAGAACTGCCCCACAGAGTTTCCAAGGAGCGCCTGGTGGATTCAAACTGCCGACCTTTTGGTTAGCAGCCAAGCTCTTAACCTCTACGCCACCAGGGTTTCCGGTGATGTTCACAGGTGCACTTAAATCAGCAAAAGCCTCCTTGCTTACTCAGTACCATGTGGTACCTTCTGTATGCATCAAACAGAAGAAAAAACAAGACCTTTCTGAGGCACCTGGGAACACTACCCAAGCAGGCCCCTCACCGAGCCCCATTTGCACTCTAGTCCCTAATGCGCTGAGGGGCTGCTCCCCTTGGCTACGTCGACATTTCTCAGGCCCTTCTGCTTATGTCACTTCCTTAGGTCAGAAAAACTCTCCTTCACCTGCCTTGACCCTCCCATGCTCCGCAGACTCCGATTTTCGCATCTATTGGTCTGGTTTTAATTTTAGGTTTGCTTGTTTGTGTTTCCCGGTTAGTGGTAAACTGAAGTGTCTGGGGACAGTGCCTGGCACGTTCCAGCTTCATAAATGTCGCTTATGGGCCTCTGTAATCAAGAAAGCGTGAACGAGGTTGACCGTATATTCGCTTTCAAGAGGTACTGATACATACATCGCACCTGAAGAAGAAATTCCTTTTAAAACTTAAAATAAATTCTGCCATCTGGAGTTAATGCTATGATATTCTAAATAAACAGTCCAATTTTACTGGAGATAGAATACTTTCTCAGGCTTTATAATAAAGTCAATTTCATTCTAGATTGGAAAAGGCCTTAAATAAGGTATTTGGAATCCACTTTATTGAAAAAAGCATTTCACTCATTCACTAGGCATTTGAGTTGGGAAGCTCTGTCTGACGCCAGCACCTGCCTTGAAAAGGCTCAGTTACCCCTGATTCTATTTTTAATTTAAAAAATCTTATCACGAAAAAGTACTCTTCAACCTTCATTTCCCAAATACACTCAACTGTGGATTTCCATGACACCTGCTCTCTGGTTAATGTTTGCGCTGTTCCTTCCAGGCATTCCAAAAGCATCCTGTCTGATAACTAGAAACACACAACTCCAGGATAAGAGCAATACCATCCTGGGATGACATCGGAAGTTTAAACTGTGTTTCTACAGAGTGGCTTGGGACTTGACACCAAGTGTAAATATCTCTCACCACTCCTCTTATGGCTGCTACTGACACCAGCTCCACCCCTAGTATTTTAAGGGCATGAAGGGAGGGTCTGCCAACAGCAAGAGAAGTTCTCTGCAGGTGGGTGAGCGCTCCTACCTCCGCACAACTGCAGCCAGCTGTGCAATACCACCCCCTGGGAAGAAATCTTCTGCTGACCCCAGAGATTCCCGAGTGGTCACAGGCTCCTTGAAGCAGCCAGACGCATCTGCACCACACCCTTGACCATTCCAAGCTCCGTCCTCCTCCGGCACTTCCCAGCTACCCTCGGCCTAAATCCCAGTCAGCCCAGCAGGAAACAAAACCCATGAAACACGCCACTCTTTTCTTCCAGGGAGCCAGAACAGGAGGCAAACTGGCCCGCTTTTCGGTGTTCTCCTAACACCTCAGAGGGCACAGCTGGCAAACTAGATGCTCGGCAGCTCAAAGGCCGAAGCCCCACCCTCCCGTTACAAAGGCTTCATCCTTCCTAGAAAGGAGGAGTCCAAACCAGCCCTGCTTCTATTTTTACCTGGCTCATTCCTCACGCCAGCCACACTGGGACCTGAATATTACCCACCCAAACAAGAGGTCGACCAAATTAGAGCGCACTTGGTGACATGGTTTTTGAGTCATTTACTCAGGTAACTGCGTTGTAAATACCTTGACTAGGTCCCATGACTAAAGCGTTTCTGTCACTGGTTCCACCAGCATCACTGATGGGGAAATGGAAATGGTGTCATGAAAAGCTCCACTGGCTGCCACCACTGTCTGCTGAACTTGCTCTTCAACTTCGCTGGGTGTGCCCGTCATTCCAGCCACTGAAGTCCACCCCGTGAAAACTGGGCAATCCACCTCTGCTAGGTTTCTACCACATTTGATATCACCAACCCCCAACCTGGTGTAAGCCTCATCCTTGGCTCGCTCTACGTATGCTCCGCAGGCTCCAACACCTAACGGGAAATATGAATCGTGCCGAGGGGTTTTCTCCTCCACCTCCTCTCTGATGCAGCTCCTGTGTCTCTGCAGTCTGAGGTGCCACTGAGCAGCCTCTCCCTCTGCAGTCTAAGGTGCCACTGAGCAGCCTTTCCCTCCACAGTCTGAGGTGTCACTGTGAGGTGCCACTGAGCAGCCTCCCCCTCCGTAGTCTGAGATGCCACTGAGCAGCCTCTCCCTCCATACTCTGAGGTGCGGCCGAGCAGCCTCTCCCTCCATACTCTGAGGTGCGGCAGAGCAGCCTCTCCCTCCGTAGTCTGAGGTGCCGCCGAGCAGCCTCTCCCTCCGTAGTCTGAGGTGCCGCCTAGCAGCCTCTCCCTCCATAGTCTGAGGTGCCACTGTGAGGTGCCACTGAGCAGCCTCTCCCTAGTATCAGGCACAGGGAGGGGAGTTCATTCCCTACCCGTGGGGAGCTTGCTTTCTAGAGTGGAAGACAGACCTTCAACGATTGTTCCACAAATCCTAATTGTCACAAGTACTATAAAGAACAGCAGGTGTTGTGAGAGGATATGGCAGGGGACCCACACATCTCAGAGTCAGCAGCCAAGTATCTCTTCAACTGAACCTGAATGATGAGCTGGCACTGGGGACTGAAGGCGAAGGGGGTGGGAGGGTACGAGGGAGGGCATGCAGGTCAGCCAGAAGAGCTCAAGTGTGAAGGTGTAGGCATGGAAAGAACCTAGCAATCCAAGGACCTGATGGCAGAAGACATGCAAGGAGGAAGCCAAATTGGAGCATGATCTGAAGTACAACGAGAAAGGTCATTTCCTCCTCCTCCTCCTCTCCACGCTCCATGGATGACTAAGTTCTAACACCTGCACGTTTCCACACAAGCTGCTCCCGCTACCAGGAGATATCCTGTACCTCTGCCTGGTTCAAGACTGAGCTCAAAGGGCAGCTGCTCTGGGCATCCATCTCCCCTATTCCATTCTCTGGGCCCAAATTTCTGCCCTCACTTTTCCTCCTGCCTTAGAAGGAGGTCCATCTCCGCTTCCCTTCAAAGAAGGGCCTCATCAGCAGTGTTCTTCATTCACCCACCACCTCTCATTCTCATGTGTGACTCCACTACTCAATTAGTGATCTTCACTTAAACACTCCATTCTCCTCCACAGCTCCATTTCTCTGTTCTCGGTTATTCTCTAGTTCTCTGTACCTCTCCCATGGCCCTGTAAACCCGCTGCCATCGAGTTGATTCTGACTCACAGTGACCATACAGGACACGGCAGAACTCCCCATAGGGTTTCCAAGAAGCAGGTGGTGTATTTGAACTGCCGACCTTTTGGTTAGCAGCCTGAGCTCTTAACCACTGTGCCACCAGTGCTCCTCCCATGGCCCCAGCAAGCCCTAAAGTCACAGGTTCTGCTTTGCTCTTTCTCCTTCTAGCTAGAATTCCCAAACTATAGCCTCCACCTGTTGCTTTCTCTTTACTACCAAAACAGGGGAGTTAGGATCAAGAGAGAAGGTGCTAAAAAGAGAAGGGTGCTGAGAATAAACCTGGCCTACCTCACAGTTTGAACTAGGAGAGAGATGCTGTGGACACTGCGAAATGGGATGCAGAGAATGACAGATCTTAGACTCCGTCTGGCACAGAAATCCCCTGGTACAGATAAATAACCTGAGCCATATCAATACTGCACACCTGTGGTTCCACACCTCAAATGCCAGAGATACACTCAACACAGATACCAGAAAAGTCTCTTAAATTTGCTATCAGTCATGATCTCAAGTAGTAATTTCTACCACCATCAATCCTAAAATAGCAGATGTTCAAGAGGGAGTAAATGGACAAGCCCAGGAAAGAGGAAGTGTGCGCTTTGGAGGCTCTAGGCAAACCACTCCCCGCAACTACCTATCCGCGTTTCTCAACCCCACACAACTGACATTTGGAGCTGGGTAATTCTTTGCCAGGAGCTGTCCTGTGCATTGGAGGATGTTTAACAGTATTCCTGGCCTCTATCCACTAGATGCCAGTAGCACCACCAACACCATTCCCCCTCCCCCTACACCGTGACAACCAAAATTCTCCAAACGTTGCTAGATGTCTCAATGTCCCATGGAGGTAAAATCACACCCAAGGGAGAATCAATGAACTACCCAATCATGCTGACGAAGCCTGAAGTTACTGAGCCGGAAGCTGTTACCGTCGTCAGGTGCCGCAGAATGGGTTCCGACTCACAGCGACCCCGTGTACAACAGAACAAAACACTGCCTGGTTGGTCCTGTGCCATCCTCACACTTGTTTCTATGTTTGTGCCCATTGTTGCAGCCACTGTGTCAGACCATCTTGTCGAGGGTCTTCCTCTTTTTTGCTGGCCCTCTACTCTACTTTACCAAGCACGATGTCCTTCTCCAGGGATTGGTCCCTCCTGATAACATGTCCAAAGTATGTGAGACGAAGTCCCAACCCTAATTCGCTCCTTATTATTAGCACAGCCTGCTCTGCACATACCCCGAAGCTCCTGCTGAAGACCACCACTAAGTCACACTGAGACATTAGACAAGTCACTTCAGTCCTCTACTCTTTTGTTTCAGAGTCCTCAACCATAAAAAGATCGTAATAATACTTGAGCTTCTAAATCTCACAGTTCAACTGACAGTAAAATGACATAATGAATGTGAACCCATTTTGCAAAGTCCGAGGTTCCAAACAAATGCAAAGTGCTATTAGCTTTATCACCATCATCCCCATAAATGCCTCCAAATAACCCGGTGAAAACAAAATAGCCCAATTAACAAAACTAAACAGTATTTTCTCTGCATGTAGTTTCTGAGGAAATAAAATCTGCAGCAATCCACCTGCATTCCACCCCAGAATGAAGAATAATGATCGCCCTCCAAGCCTTGAGGTGAAAGCGTCTGACAAGCCATGTCTGGTACAGGCACGCACTCTGCCTGCTCTCGGGGAGGGACCACGCACTGCCACTTGCCAAGACATGTAATTACTGCCCTCACAAAACCTCCCAAATCGTGACTTGTGAGGCACTCATTCCCTAAGAAACATAAATCATAAGATTTCTTAAATCAAAAATGATTTTAGGATAAAAATGGCCTCAAAAATGTAATATAGGAATGGCCTCAGGATACAATTTTCTCCTAAGAAAAAGACTGATTGATAAATACATTCAAGATTCAAAATTTAAAAGGTACCAACGTGTATACAGTGAAAAATCACCCTCCCACCCTTGGTCCCCAGCTGCCCAGCGCCACCCCCCAACCAAAGTTTTCAGGGATTTCGCAGCCTTAAAGAAATATTTTATGCATGTGCAAGAAGTTGTTCCCCTTTAACCCAAATGGTGGCATTCTATACAACCTTGCTGTTTAAAGTTTCTTAGCAAGCATCTATATCTGTCCATTAAGGATTTTCTCATTGTTTTACTGACCCCATCCCCCGCTGACGGACATTAGGTTGCCCCCATTCTTTTCTATCACGGGCAAGGAAGCAATGAAGAACCTTATTCAAGCGTCGTTTCTGCCAGTTCCTAGAAGCCCTACTGCTGGGTCAAAGGGAACCATTTGAATTTTAACAGGTAATAGCAGATTGCTCTCCCAAAGGTTATCCCACTGCACACAGTCTCTAGCAATGTACAAGAAGGCTAATTCCCTGTTTCCTTTGAGAACACAGTGTGATGAGACTTTATTTTCTTTTGATGATCAGTCTACAGATTTAAAAAAAAAAAAAAAAAGCACCAAGAATTGGTGGCTGAAAGCTGTGGTCCCATACTCAGTGTTCCTTACAGTATCAACCCTCAAAGGAACTTGACAGATACCAGGAGACTACAGAGTTTAAAAAAAAAAAAAAAAAAAGTAAACGAAAAAGGGTGGATTCCACAATGTTAACAACGTGATTTTTAAAGTATAAACTCTAAAGTGAAGGAAGCTTTGTTTTATATCTGCTTTGCATTCTGAGGCCTCCGTAATTCATCAGCCCTAACAAGAGGCTCCGACCAAGATGTATAAACAATGCAGTAGGCGTTATTAAAACAATTTGGGGTTACAGGTTTCAAGAACATTTTAAGTGAATCTTTTTGCCAAGATGGTGTGCAAAAAGCACAAAATGCAGAGACCTGGGTTTGAATCCTGCCTCTGACCCTTACCAGCCCTGTGGCCCCTCAGACAAGCCCCTCTGTGAACCTCAGCTTCCCCATCTACACATGGGACTAAATCACTCACACCCCAAAAGACTGCTAAAAAGATGAGGCGAGGTAATGCCTGGCACACAATTGGTGCCCCGAGAATTTCAGCTGTTACTGTATTACTATATTAACTTTAGGGTATTACTATATCCCGTTTGAACCCCAGGCCCACCAGGAGGCTTGTGAAACTGGGAGGCAAAAAAGAAAATCCAACTGCTACGTCATTTTATAGGCAAAGCAAATCCCTGAAGTTCACAACACCTTTCAGCTGTACTCAGGGTACAAAACATGGTTCCTGGCCTCAGAAAACTTATTTAATTGCTCCTCTGTCTCAAAGGTGCTAGGATTTCTTAAAACATTCATACGGTCCATAGTACACCTGCTGTGTGCGCAGTATCATTGAGGGGGATAAAAAGTGAGTAAGACCTAGAACTCTGACCTTCCAGAGTTTTTGATAACAGAAGATGAGCAAACAACTTAGATAAGGCAGCCTGCAGTGGGTACCACTAAAGACACACGAAATGCTGTGGGTGTTCGGAGGACAGGCCATTCTCATTTGGGTGAGAAGGTTCAGATAAGGCTCCAGGAGAGAAGTGGCATTTGAGCCGCGCCTTGATGAACTCTGACAGGGGTGACAGGGCATGTGTTTCTGGCAGACATAGATAGCAGAAGACAAGGGGATTGGGGGGGTGGGGGGTGGGAACCAATCACGTTCAGCTGGCGTAATCGACAATGAGATGGAAAGTTCTGGGGCACAGAGACCCTTGAATGCTAGCCTGCTGAGTCTAAACTTAATAAACAATGGAGAATGAGCAAAACTTTTGACCAGCAGAATAAATGATCAGGGCGTGCCTTATGATCACTGACCTAGCTGCTGTCTACAGGATAGGATGAGTGGGAAATGAACATAGGATGATCAATCAGAAAGTAAAAGTAAAAGGGCAGCATGAGACCGAGAGTCACAATGAAACTGCAGTGATCGAGAGTCCACAATGGCTGGACGGGGGGAAGAAGAAGAGAGAAGCTAGGATCGAAGACAACCCACTATCCTGGGCCCAAGTACACTGTGACTCCGTGAACAGAAACAGGGAACTCAGAATTCTGAGTGTGACTGGGTGGGTGCCAGAATTCTGAGTGTGACTGGGTGGGTGCCAGAATTCTGAGTGTGACTGGGTGGGTGCCAGAGGAAAGGAGAGACGGCTCTTGGCATTTTTCAGGTACTGAGGGAACATTCTGGTGAATACGCCTGACAACAGCTGGAAATGTAGTTCTGAAGTCCAGGCAAGAGGCTGAGAGCATGACAGAGATGGTCACTGGTACCCTGAAAATGAGTAATACTACTCAATTGTTAATTGACGGGGTGCTCTCCGGGTATGCGAGCAGACCCAGGTAAGTAAAGACGTGCCACTTTCACTTAACTTACCTCTAGTTACCATGGTGACCCTATAACCACAGGAGAACATCGAATCCCTGTGGGTCATTTTCCTATTTTCCGCAGTAGACCCAAAATTCTTAAATTCTACATAAGTCAACAACACAACTGGGGGGGGCAGGGGGGGAGGCTACAATGTTTATTTGGGGTCGCATCCAGGGTGATAACTTCGATCAACCTCCGTGGAAGCAAAGCCCTCTGGCCTTCAGTGTCCAGGTGATCATTATCAAAAATGAACCAGCCAGAAGTACAGCGGCTTCCCACTATGTTATGGAAAAAATCAAAACAAAACTGGGCAATGTGGCAGAAGGACTCAAACAGCTGACTCTCCTATGACCTCCCGTACAGCCCCATTGTGTTCTCTAACACATCCAACTCAGGCAAACCCACAGCATCTGACGGGGAGGAAGAAAGTCTTACTATTGAAAACCGGACTTTCTATAGCCAATCATTTCTGTCAGTGTCGCCTGAAGACGCTGCCCCAGTGAAGGAGAGAGGCAGGGACCCGAGGAAGGGTTCTCTGGGAGAATAAGGAGAGGGCTGCGAAGCTCAAAGGGCGGATGCAGGGGGACACGCGGCAGCAGGGAAGCCTGGTGTTCCCCGTTCACCTTGTACCTTTTCGACATTAGGCACTGTGCTAGACGCCTTACCGGTTACTTCATCCACTCCTCACAACAGTCCTATGGGGACGGTGTAGATGGCCCCACGTTCTAAGAGTAAACTTGCCGACCCCGGAGCTCCTTGGCAGCAGATCCTGGAGTCCTTACTTAAGCAGCCTCCCCACCTCTCCTTCCATCGTTAGCACTCCCTTTCTCTGCTCACCTTAAAATAATCCCTAAATCGCTAACAGGCAGAAGGAAAATTACTCAATACATCTAGAGGTAAACAAGAGAGGAGGGATCACTGCTGATTAGGATAAGGGGAGGGAAGCGAGAGTGCCTGGGTGGTGCAAACGGTTAAGAAGCTAACTACTAACTAAGCAAAATGTTGCCAGTATGAACCTACTCAGAGGTGCCTCAGAAGAAAGGCCTGGTGATCTGCTTCCAACAAAAAGCCCTACGGAACACAGTTCTACTTGGCACACATGGGGTTGCCATGAGTCGGACTCCACTTGCAGGTAACTGGCTTGGTTTTTTCTTTGTTGGTTGGTTGGTTGGTCGGTCGGTCGGTTGGTTTAGGGGAGACAGACTCCAGTCTTCCCTTTCAGATGGCCCTAAAAGGAGATCAATGGTGTTCCAAGGCAAGGAAAGTCTTCTAGTGTTGGGAACAAACACGAAATTGGAGAAAGGCCACTACAACACAGTATCAACTAAAAATAAGGTTACTCAATAAAACCTAAAACAGCAAAAGAGACAAAAGAAAATCAACTAAATTTATTGGATCAAATTGTTAGATCAAACAAAAAAAAAATCAAATCCACAACTACAAAATGATCTGCAAACACTACACACCAGAAGCTGTATGTATAATACAGCCAAAGACGTATTCAGAGGAAAATTCACAGCATTAGATCTTCCATTACCAAGCAAGGGGAAAAAAAAGAAAGAGAGGGAGAGAGAGAGAAAATTTCGTGTTTAATTCATAAGTTTAAAAAAACTTAAAGGCGGTAGGTGGTAGTATACAAGACCTCTCTGTACTTCCCGCACAATTTTCCGTAAATCTAAAACTGCCCTAAAAATAGTCTACTTAAAAGAAAACACAAAACAAAACAAACAACAACCAAAACAAACTCACTCTGCCCTCTAGAGAAACTTTAAAGACCTTTACAACAAGGTAGTCAGGGAAACAGCCACAACCTAAGTCTGGGGAAAAGGCAAGAAATAACAAAGGAAGTGTGAGCAGAGGGCCCTGGGGGTCAGACAGAGATTGTTCTTTCCTGCCATGCATTTCGTCCTTGTTAAGGAATAAACATCACACTCAGTGATTATCAACTACAAAGTCAGACAAGTTCTATGACTGTGTCTTGCTCTATAAAGCTTATAATGTGCTTTTTCTCTGCAAAAGTAAAACCTTTCTAATAATCACAAGATTATCCTTCTTCTGAGCGAAAATTTCAATGTTCCACATGCAACACATCAGGAATATCTCTCTCTCTCTCTCACACACACACACACACACACAAAGTGGTTATGAAGGACTTAGTATTACTTCTTTGATAAAGACGCAGCCCAGAGAGACCATCAAGACCGAGTCAGAGGGTAAGTATGACTGAGAAAGAACAAAGACTTCTGTTTATTTCACAAAATTTTTTTTTACTAGGTGCCTTTAATATTGGCACAGGGATTAAGAGTTCAGCTGCAGTTCGAATACCAGCCACTCCTTGGAAGCCCTATGGCGCAGTTCTACTCTGTCCTATAGGATCGCTATGAGTCGGAATCAACCCAACGGCAGAGAGTTTTTGGTTTTAGAGTACTATAAAACAAATTATGGAACTGGTGAATTCATAAGCTGTGTTTCAATGCTTATTTATAAATACATACTTTTATTGCCATGTGTGGAATTTAACCTAAAGTTAAACAGGGTTCTCTTTCTTTCCTACCTCTGGGCCACTTCACTGATCTTTACTACACAATTCTATTCCAGAGTGAAGGGTTAGGAAAATGGACATGTTCCCTACTTACAACAACTGTGTTACTAGCGAGCTACTGAAGATAGTCCAGCAACACTCGGATCAGACATGCAAATCCAAAGGCCTCGTCAGGGATGCGGCCCCTGGGCTCCCGTTTCAAGTGACAGGCCCGAGAGAGAGGGCCATGCCCTGCAGATGGGCTGAGGAGACACCTGCTTACTGCTGCTCGATGCAACCATGTTGAGACCCACCGCCCACCCCCTGGCTCTACTTCTGCCTCAGTGAGGAAGACCCTGTCACAGGACATAAAAATCTACACTCACGATTACAGACTTCTAGAAAACAGTCTAATTGCTCTGTCTAGCACCTAGCAAACCATGTCAGTCAGTAATAATCACAACGACTTCTTGTTACAATCAGACAGGATTCAACAAAAAGGCCTGGTTCTAGCCAGTTCACCTTTCTTATTTTGAAGCAGATGTCTTTATTTGTCCAAATGCCGGAAAAGTCATACTGTGCTGCAGAAACTACTGAACGAAAAAGACAGCTTATTTGTATCAGTGAGACTAAGTCTCCTCTTTAATTACATACCAAGGGGCCCCATCGTGACATAATCTAAGCAACATTTCTGAGCTCTCATATCAAACCATATGGAGTCTTGGTAGTCCAGTGGTTAAGATCGGCTGCTAACCAAAAGGCTAGCAGTTCAAATCCACCAGTCGCTCCTTGGAAACCCTATGGGGCAGTTCTACTCTGTCCTATAGGGTCGCTATGAGTCAGAATCTACTTGACAGCAGTGGGTTTGGTTTTGGTTATATCATACTGTATTTTAGAAAATTTCTCAGAAATATAGAAATTTTAGAAAAGAAAGCACATAGCATAATTAATGATTTTATCTAAATACATCAGCTGTGTTTAGACACTGCAGATGGAGATTTAAGTTTGCAGAACACGCATGTTGAGACAAAAGAACTCTAAGTACAATTAAAACTTCTTTTCAATTATAGGTACCATTAGCCAGAAAACAGTGCTGAATTTCTTTCGGGTGAAGTGAAATATTTAGCCTAACTGGAATTTTTATTCCATTCAACTTTTGGGATAGAAGAAACACAGCAAAATACAGCCACCAAATGTCTTCAGGGACTTCCTCAATCACATCAGGACGGCATGTTCAGGAAGAGAAGGGGTCCACGATCCTGTCCTCGGAAACACTTCCAAGCAGATCTATTATCTTTGGCAATGAGCCTATAACTTCCCCTCCCCCCACAACTGATCACGAAATGAAATTTATTCTTTCGCAATTTCAAAGCAAGATTTACTTGCTGATTTGTTTAGTCCATCCAAAAGACAAGTAAATAGCTTTGCCTTCACCCACTGTCACTCTGGAGTGTTATACCTGAGGCTGAATGTACCATTTCTATCCTCCCCAGAAACACAAGGACAGATACTTACATACTAAAAATTACTCTCAGAGAAAACAGATGTGCTTCCTCTTTTCCCAGAAGATGCAGCTGTTCCGGGCCAGACAGGGATGCAGCAGACAATCTCCAAAAGGCAAAGGAAACCTGGAAGGGCGGCCGTACCGGACGGACCATGTGGAAGGGCAGAGCAGCTCTGCTGCTGTAGGACCAAGAGCCCATTTGTCTGAACGGTCAAAGCAGGTGTGCACCCACTGATACAGCGAAAAGAGGGCTTGGGGAGCCAAGAGGCGATAAGCATGCTCAGAAGCCCAAAGGCATCCTCATTTCCAAGTTTGGAATCAACAAATATGATCACCAAGCCTTGGCAAGGCAGCAAAAGTGGAAGAGAACTGTGAAAACCCTAACTTATATCACAGGGAGAGAGCTTTTGTTTATTGCTCAGAGAAAGGAGATTCTCAACCACGTGGAACAGAGAGCGTGAGACTGCTGCACAACGAAAGAGAAATCGTCCAGTGTCGCGGGACTCGTGACAGACCGCTGCCGCCAGTTTTCTCTGTACACCCAGAGACAGATGGCCAAAACAACCCTGCATCCGTGAGACGAAAACCCTCTGGGTCCCCAAGACAGTCTCTGGCCTCGGCCAGCCTCAGTGGTCTCCTCAGGGCGTGTCCTCACATGGGACCAACAATCTGGCCATTCATGAAGAACGCTGTGCCTCCTCCCCCTCCACAAAACACAACACCCAGCTTACAAACATCTGGAAAAATTACTACCCAAAGGAGGTTTTAAAGAGCTGTGCATCTGATCATATTTATTAAAATTTGCATGAACTTCCTCTCTTTACAGAGACTCCACTTATTATAATCTCTCCACTTAAATGGAATCGTAAACTCAAACCCATTTTCTTTAGAGAGTATAGTAGATTAACTGAAGCCAACAAACACCAAAAATAGGAATAAGATGCATGGGAATAAGACAGATATTTGGAAGTAACTCTGAAATTATGTTTAAAATAACTGGCCAAACCCTAAGAAAACAATCCAAAGCAATCACAAAACAGACAATAATATGGATAAATCATATCGTTTCCTGGCACACATTCCACCTTCTCTTCCAAGTTTTAATATACTTAAAGTACAACGATGTTCGGTCCAGCATTTCTAGAAGCAACAAACACATTCCAGGTTCCTCCCAACTGCACCAAACAGATCCTGGCACAGAGCAGGGAAGTCAAAATCCCAGGTAGAAGCCTTTCTTAAACGCCAGGCACGTTCCTGGCTCAAACCTTTGCCCACAGCATTCTTCCTATGAGTATCCACACTGCAAGTCTCACTTCCTTCTGCAGGCCTCTGCTCAAAAGCCACCTTCCCTCTCTGTTAGCCCAAAACTAAAACCATTCCCAAGGCCAACTCTTCAGACAAAGACGGGACATAAAACGGTAACTCGTGAAGAGTGTGCTTCTTAGCTCAAGTAGATACATGAGACTAAATGGGCAGCTCCTGTCCAGAGGTGAGATGAGAAGGCAGAGAAGGTCAGAAGCTGGTTGAATGGACACAGGAAATCCGGTGTGGAAAGGAAGAGTGTGCTGTCACAGTACAGGGAGAGCAACGAGGGTCACATAATAAGGAATGTATAGATTTTTGTAAGAGAGACTAACTTGAATTGTAAACTTTCACTTAAAGCACGACAACAACAACAAAAAGCCACCTTCCCTGTGAGACCCTCCCTATTAAACCCATTGCCATCCAGTCGATTCCTACTCAGGACAGAGCGGAACTGCCCCATAGGGTTTCCAAGGGGCAGCTGGTGGACTGCCTATTATTCTATTAAAAATTGCACCATCCCCCTCCCATCTCATCTCTCTCCTCAGCACTTTTCACAGTCAGATACACCATACCTTTTGTGTATTTATTGTCCCCCTCCACTATTCATGAGGACCATGAACAAAATTCACAAAGCACAGTGCTTTTTCCCATGCCTAACAAATAAATTAAAATTAAAAAAAAAAAAAAGAGACACCAAATGCGTCTGGCCCTTTATTTTACCTTCCGTGACACAAAAAGTGATGATGTGCCAAAGAAATTCCAGATTCCACAAATTAGAGGCTAAAACCTATTGTTTTGATCTCAAGCTGTTTACCTTAAATTATTTGTTACAGTCTTTGAGGCATTAAAGAGAAGGAGCTCCAGAGATACAGCTGGCTCCACAGGGTTGGGCACTCCCAACAAAGCTCCCGAGGGTAGCTCCACCCACAAACATGTCCGGCCCCTGCTCATCTCTTCCTCTTAATTCTGCGTACCACCCGAGCACGGGCTCTTGTCTTGGCTATTAACTCGTCCTTAACTTGGAATGGAGCCCTGATGGTGCAGTGGTTAAGAGCTTGGCTGCTAACCAAGAGGTCAGCAGTTTAAATCCACCAGCCGCTCCTTGGAAACCCTGTGGGGCAATTCTACTGTGTCCTATTGGCTTACTATGAGTTGGAATCGACTCAACGGCAACGGGCTTAATTTGGATTAAAAAAAGGTAAAGAATATTTCCCTTCCCTTCCTAGAGTAGAGGTGGCTGGACACCCAGGTGTGCAGGGAAACCGACATTACAACAGAAAGACAGCACAGGGGTGTGGAGATCCTGAGAAGGAAAAACATTGTCAACTTTATGATTCTGACTGCTCCTAATTAATCTCTGTCCCTCAAGTGCACCAGCAAAAGTGATCACAGAGCACAGAGACTGTAATACCAATGTCACCTCAGTAACTATGTCGTCCCCACCCAACAAGTAGTAGGTAAGAACTCCTAGGGCCATATCTGGTAATGTGACCATGCGGACTGAACAGCGTGTATCAAACTGACTGGGTGTGAGAGAATACTTTGTTGGTTTCTCCTCCCCTGCTGTCTCCCCACCAGACATGCTTCAAAGAGGGCAGAAGGTATTACCACCCCCGTCAACGTGCCAGTGCTCGCCTCTCTTCAGAGCCGTGTGAGATACCACACAAGCTGGTGTGACGGAAAGCAGGAGGGGAAGACGTGAGGAGCCAGGCTAAGGCACCACAGCCAGCCATTGGTGAAGAAAGTTCTGGTAACTTTGTCTCCAAGAAGCCAGTTATGATTTCACCAGGGCCTTCAACATGGTTCCCTGGAAAAACGACATCACGTAAGGGCCTTAATGTTCTTGACATGTTTACCCTTAACACACCTCTAATATACCTTCAGCGCATGGCCTAACGAGGGTCCTGCACCTCGAGAATTTACATCAGATAGTTCTTAAACACAGCCAGGCCACAGCCTCAGTATTCCAGTTTAGTTGTGGGGACAAGGCATCTGCAGTTCTTAATAGCCCCTTGTGCATTCCTAGAAGGGGCTCTAGTGGCGCAGTGATTAAGCATTCAGCTGCCAACCAAAAAGTCGGCAGTTCGAACCCACCAGTGGCTCAGAGGTAGAAAGATGTGGCAGTCTGCTTCCATATAGATTACAGCCTTGGAAACCCTATGGGGCCATTCTACTCTGTCCTATAGGGTTGCTAGGAGCCAGAATTGACTCGAGAGCCATGGATTTTTTCTTATGGTGCGTTCCTGGCTTAACTTAGTGCCTCAGGATTAAACAAGCTACCTTCTAATCACTCCCTTAGTAATGGGAACTCTTGATTCACTGAGAGGTAGCTCAACAAGGAGAAGAATTCACTGTTTTGGATATGCTGAATGTGAAATTCCCATGTGACATTCCCGGGGAGCCATCTGGCAGATGCTTCAATATGTGGATCTGAGCCAGGGGAGGGTCCAGGCAAGACAGAGATTTGGAAGCTCTGGCAGTGGAGTTAAAGGCTTGGACTGGGCGGGCATGTGTAGAATGAGCAGGGGAAGGGAGCCAATCACTAAACAGTAACCAAGGGAAAGAAGAGCCAATGGAGACGCTCAAAATTCTGGTCAGTAAAAGACTCAATCCTGTTTCCCAGACACTGAAGGCGTGGGTCACTTCTACACTGCTCACAGCTGTATTCCACCCCCCATCACGTTTATTAACACGAGGATTTATTAACTTTCAACTATTTAGTAAATGAAGGAAAAGTGAATTTACACCCACCTGAGGCAGAGATCTGATTTTAGGTTAACAGTGTTGATCAGAACACCCTCAACCCCCCAACAATTTTCCACCGATTAACATTTTAACCTAGTGCAGGTTTTAGTTATCATGATTTTTTTTTTTATGTGCTGATGTTACTTTGCGTTTCCTAAGGAACAGAATAAAAACAAATACCTCACAGCTTATTTTCTTTCAAATTCCAGTGTCACTCACAAAGCTATTTACTGAAAAATAAATCTATTTAAAACACTAACACACTATTTCATTAATTGTCTTTTAGTTAATGCTCATGGCCCTTTGTCATTTCATCTAGTTTTAAAAACACAAAAATCATAAAGAACGCTTTTCAAAAAAAATAGTAAAACAGCAGGAGACCCTGAGAAAGCTATTGCTTAGTGCTAACGTAGTAGCTCTCGATTTAAATGTTCTTAACAACCATCCTTTGTTATTTCCTAAGGCCTCATTTTCCCAAGTGTGTTGTCTGTAGAAGATAAAGAAGGATCCACCATGCACTTTGTGTATAACTGAAATATACCATCTTTAAAGAAAGAAAGGGAAGGGTCCCACCACTAAACGCATTTAGAAAATGCTGCATATTAAACCTTCCTTAAAAAGGAAGACAGAAGAATCGATACATTCAAATTGCGGTGTTGGCCAACAATATTGAATATACCGTGGGCTGCCAGAAGAAAGAACAAATCAGTCTTAGAAGAAATACAGCCAGAATGCTCCTTAGAAGAGAAGATGGCGAGACTTCTGCTCACTTACTTTGGACACATCATCAAGAAAGACCAATCCCTAAAAAAGGACATCATGTGTGATGAAGTACAGGGTCAGTGAAAATGAGAGAAACCCTCAGTAAGACAGATTAACACCATAGCCACAACAATGAACTCAAGCATATCAACGATCATGAAGATGGCGCAGGACTGGCGACGTTTAACACGCATTAGGTCACCATGAGTTCGCCGGAGCCAACTCGACGGCAGTGAACAACAATAACAATGATCAGCCAGCTGTCACTGAATTAATTCCGACTCGTGGTGGCCCCACGTGTGTCAGAGTAGAACTGTGCTCCACGGGGTTTTCAATGACAGATTTTTCAGAAGTAGATCACCAGAGGCCTGTCTTCCTAGGCGCCTCTGGGTGGACTCAAACCACCAATTTCTCAGCAGCTGAGCACATTAACCGTTTACACCGCCTAAGGACTCCAAGCCTCCCTTAGACAGTCTCAATAGCTCTGAAAATACAAAAATCTGCTAATCCCAACGTATCCAAACTTAAACTTGATAGGGTAGCACCCATTAATACCTCCAAGAACAGGACACCTCTGGAAAGGATACCTCAGCTCAGCCCTACATACAGAGCAGTCTACTGGATGGCCCACCACTCACCAGTCAGTCTGAACCCCTTTGTCTAGCACCTTCTTCCCCACCCCACCAACCTATGGAGTCCCAGTATATAGCCAAGATAAAGGTTAGATTCAGCAAAGAGACGAAGGTTACATAGGTCCAACTTATGAAATATGGCATAAGTGATACTAATAGCAAATTTCATTGCTCATGAGAGCAAACGTCATTGCTCACAAGAACAATGGAATACTTGTGGTTTTTAATTACACATCTACGCTTTTAAAGTCAGATACCTACCTTAGAGTCCCCTCAAGTGTCCACACCTTTTCTTACTACATTTGATGAGCAAAATATGCATACCCACATCAGACTAGCCAACACACTGTCTTTCTAGAACCAGTTTGGTCATTCAAGTTTCTGCTGAAACTTTGAAATGAGGATACAGGAAGAAAAACGGAAACCGCAAAGAGGGTTCCAACAATATTTATATCACATTATTCGCACCTCTTACGTGTGGTTTGAAACGCTTGAGTCTCTAATTAACCAAAGTGACTAAAAACAGTTCAGTTTTCAAGAATCAAAGTAGGGTTTGTTTGCAAAGCGTCAGTTTGGAGTCACTGAAGTGGTCTGCCAGGAGCTGAGCTGCCCCGGATGGAAAGCCACACATCTGCAGGCTCCCTCACGTTCCCACAGAGACTACCTCAGCGACTAAAAAGCCACAGTGAGGTCATGAGGCCGTGAATGGGAGGATCTCCTCCTCTTGCCTGGCCAGCAAGGTTTGGAGGGAACGGGGAGTACTGGGAACAGCCGAGAGAGAAGGCAGATAAGAGAACCTAAGGGCAGCAAAGAGGTTGCAACCCACCTCTGTCAAACTTTCAGGGGATGGATTTTTCGAGTGTAAAAAAAAAATTTTTTTTTTTTTTTTTTTTTCATTAAAGAGCAGATAACCATGCCATCTGAAAAATAATCAACGAAGACTGGGTGCATGTAAAGAACTGACGAGTGTAATCAAATACAGTTCTAAATGAAGTTGATCTGACACTCAACAACATTTATCACCCACAATCCTTACGGTGAGACAAGTATAACAAACAGTTCACCTCAATGACTGCCCCTTTATATGGCCCGAAACTCCCATTTGGCTTTCCCTTGTCACTCTTTCACTTCAGTGTCTTATTGAGAAATTTTCCTGGTATCACCCACTTAAATCTCCCCCAATTCCTCGTCCTGTGTCCCAGGGTGTTGTTGCCTGGGCTTCTCCCAGGGTCCCCAACCTCAATCTAAAGGGTCTTTTCTTTCAAGGAGCTGCCCCTGGTCTCCAATCCTAAACTGGTACTGGAGAAACGCCAAGAATCTCTGATCCAGGAAGCTACGAACTCCATCTTACTCTGCCCTAACTCTCTCCTCTCCCCTTCTCCTGCCCTGGGTAAGTGTCCCCTCTTGTGTTCCCCAAACATAATTCTGTCCCCCGACTACTCTAACACTTATTCAGGATTACAACTGCCTGGTTATTTGGTTCTTTTCCTCACTGCTCTGAAGACTTTCTGTGCGCAGGGCCCACACCTCGTGTTCACGTCAGCGTCCCTAGCCCAAAGCCGAGTGGCAGGTACTCAGTAAATGTATGAATAGTGAATGAAGGGGGCAAGAAGAAAAGAGGACACCTGAGGCTAGCTCTTGTAGCCTTAGAAACCTGGTCTTAAGATCAAGGAAGAGTAAGCTGAGGCATAATAAACCTTCGGACACAGCACAAAAATGATGTCGACACAATCGTAATACGCTATTGGAGGGAGCGAATGGCACTGGGAATCCCAAACGCTTTATTCATGTACTTGAAATTCCATTAACAATGAGAAAAAGCCAAATACCTGAGAGGATTACCTGTAGGGGAAGACACTTCAGATCCCAGGTAATCAAGAGCTCACACACCTTATACTGCATACACTGGCAATACTTCTTCTCATACATTTTTTTCAGTATGGTATAACTGAGCACTCACTAGTTACGCATGCTCTAGGCCTCCAGTCCAAACCCAACTGCCAAACAAATACAGTTGCAAACATCAGCTCCGAATTTATCAAGATAGTGTTTTCAAAAACAGGTTGATGGGAGACACAATTCTACATACTTGTGACTCATACAGAGACGTGAGTTAAGGGGCCCAATGATTACCAGCTCAAAGAAGCCACCCCAGCAGGCCAGTGCTCATTTCCAGAATATAGAATAGAGGCAGAGACTTATTAAAACCAGAAAAAGTAATACCAAACTTGATTCATCATTAAAACAAGAAGCTAGAATTAACGTCATTTAATAACCTTGGTTTCGTAACCTGCTGGTATCACATGAAAACTTCACTGTTTGCACTGCTACCGTTCATTAAAGCTGCTGTGGCTTTATTCACACAGTCCACAGAAGAAAGAACAAGGGATTACAGGTGGCGTACTGCCCCTCTTAGCAAGTAAACAGAATAGGGGGAAACTTGAAAAGTAAAAGAACATGTGAGAACCACGAGATAATCTTCCTAATGTATCCCCCACTACTCAGAGCCTCACAGAGCACTGTATCTAACTGTGACTAGGAGCTCAAAGGGGACATCCCCAGAACATCTATCTTGTTGTTGCCGTGAGCCGGCACGTCGACTCCGACTCACAGTGGCCCTGTAAGACAGAGTAGAACAGCCCCGTAGGATTTCCTAGACTGTAATCGTTACGGGAGCAGATCACCAGGTCTTTTCTCCCGCAGAGTGGCTGGTGGGTTCAAACGTCAACCTTTCAGGTGGCAGCCAAGCACTTAACCGCTGCACACCTTAGACTACAACAGAGTTGACTTTAAAGGGTTAGGAAAAAAGACCACCGAGACTTATTAAGCCTGCAACTGCCAGCAAATAGTGCCACAACCACACTGTCTGTCCAAAAGGGACATGTGGGGACTACTAGGAAAATCCGAAGATCCCACTTGGGTTAAAATCTGTCTCTCTCAACAGTCACACTTTAAACTTCTGAAGATTTTTTACATTCAGAGAGTTGAAGTGAATCTCGCTCCCAGCATATTTTCCCCAAAATACAAGTTAAAATTTCTCCTCTTTCAACCCCGCAACCTAAGCTTTTAATTAAAGAGAAAACAAGAACAACAAAGCAAAAATTAGCTAAGAAACTGGTAATTTATTCTGAATGAAGCAATACAGCAGGAGGAAGCGGAATCTGTCAACAACAATCAAGTCTGCTCAGCACTGCAACCGTTTCCAGTCTATAGTTTCACCAAAGAACATGCACTGCTTTAAGAAAACGGTGGATTACTGGTCCGCTATACCTCCCCTGGCTGCCTGGCTGGCACAAACAGTTAAGTGCTCAATTACTAACCAAAAAGTTGGTGCCTCAAACCCACCCTGAGGCACCTTGAAAGAAAGGTCTGACAATTTGCAATTGACTCGATGGCAATTGATTTGGTTTTGGTTTGGTGCCTTCCCTGGGTCAAGATTTGCAGCAATACCTTCTAGAAAGTTTAAGCTTGGTCTCTGGAATTTTACCTTCACTAGCACCAGACTTAGAGCCCTGGTAGCATAGTGGTTAAGAGCTATGGCTGCTAACCAAAAGGTCAGCAGTTCAAATCCACCACCACTCCTTGGAAACCAGCTCTACTCTGTCTTATAGTGTTGCTATGAGTTGGAATCGACTCAGTGGCAACAGGTTTGGTTTTTGGGTGTTCAGCAGCAGATTCATACAGGGGTGGGTAATCACTACAGGGGCTAATGGCAACCCCATTGATAGTTTCTCCCTTAATACCTACAAACAAGAAGAGTAACAGATTCTTTGCAACTTGTCCCCAAATGGCAACAAATGGCTCAAAGTACCCAGAATTAAGACAGACATAAAGCCAGAATATAGACATAAAGCCAGAAAGGACTGTCCATGAGTTCAAGACCACCATCTCATGGGAATTTCTGTCCTCAACCAGGAGAAAGCAACCATTTCACTTTCTCTCAATTCATTTTCTGAGCCCAGTGGAATAAGGGCTATCTGCTACCTGAGGTGTCTGAACCCTAACGCCAGCCTTGGCTGGAAGCAAGAGAGAAAGACCCAAGTTCTCCTGACCAATCTGCACAAGGTGTGGCTGGAGGTGTAGTTTGGGACTGTGGAGGAAGGCGGCATGGCGTTGGGGAGGCACTGACAGAGCTTACCTCCTTGGAAGACTGCTGATGTCAGGGTCATTTGCCCACAGTCCATCGGGCTGCCATCCCTTTGAGGAGAGGGAGACACTGATGGGACCAAAGATCTTCTAAAGGCAAGTTCTTACCGCAAGCTGGCCCAAAGGTCCCTGCAATCAAAGAAATCATTGTGGTTTTGCATTTGGCATATTTATGCCCCCTTTCTTCTAGGGACAAGTCTGTCAGCCTCTGAAAGGATCCGAACTTTCGAAAAGAAACGTATGGAAACACAGGTTCACCTAGTATGAAGCAGACGCAAGAAAGGCAAGACGTTTTCATGGCACACCCCAGGATAGAAAGGGAATGTGACAGTATTTCACTTCTCAGAGAGGAGCCATAAATAAAGCCACTGATTTTAAAGAACCAATGTTTTCTACCAAATATTTTAACACAAGCCAAACTCCACTTCTTCACACTTGTTTAAAAAAACCTGATCCATAATGACTCCAAAATCCATGCACCACCCTACACCAGCCTTTGCTGGAAGCAAGAGAAAAGACATATATGTAAATGCAAAATACAGGTGGTTAGCTTCTGTTGCTAATCAACACTGCCATGGACCTACCTTCACTGACTCCACTAATAATAACAGGGAAAAGTCATTAACTCCAGCTGAAACATATAACCAAAAAACACCAATTTCATACTAAGTCAATGACAAATAATCAAAATTCAGTAAACTAAGTTGAATACCTAACCTAGCGTAACAATGCTTCATCTACTTAAAAACCAAAAGCAAACCCGTTGCCGTCGAGTCAAATCCGACTCATAGTGACCCTATAGGACAGAGTAGAACTGCCCCATAGAGTTTCCAAGGAGTGGCTGGTGGATTCGAACTGCTGGCTTTTTGGTTAGCAGCCAAGCTCTTAACCACTGTGCCACCAGGACTCCGCATCTAGTTAAGAGGTTATATAAATTACTTTTAGCAACTCAATTTGTAGTAAACCAATAGTCACTCAATGCCAAGACATCACTACTTCCTAACTACTTACAGAGACGGCAAAACTGTTTATGTATGTACTATTGTATATCACCTCACAATTTCTTTTTTTAAAAGAGTATCTTTCCCTCCAGACAAAGATGCCTGAAATTATCTGATTTGTAAATTAGAAATACTGTGTCTACAGTTATTTATGCATCCAGAATACAAAGAAAGAGAAAAAAAAGTCATGAAGAGTATTATGAGAGATATTTCTGAGCTTTAAAAAGTCTGCTTCCAACATACAAAAAAAAAAACCCGTTGCTGTCACATCAATTCTGACCCACAGCAACCCTATAAGGCAGAGTGGAACTGCCCCATAGGGTTTCTAAGGAGCGACTGGTGGATTCGAATTGCCAGCCTTTTGGTTAGCAGTCGAGCTCTTAACCACTGCGCCACCAGGGCTCCGTAAGTTTTAGGAATCCAATCAAAGAGGGCGAAGAGAGAAAAGAGTCACTAACAAATTTAATTTTTCTAAAGATGGATCATCACAAGGGCAAAAGGACTCTCAAACATACCAATATAAAACCATTAGGTCTGGCAGGTTTTCAAAAGGCAAACAAATTAAACCACTTTAAAACCAAAACCAAACCTGCTGCGAGTCAATTCCGACTCATAGTGACCCTACAGGACAGAGAACTGCCCCTTGGGGTTTGGACTGTGATCTTTACAGAAGCAGACTGCTACATCTTTCTCCTGTGGAGTAGCTGGTAGGTTCGAACTGTCAACCTTTTGGTTAGCAGCCAAGCGCTTTAAATACTGTACCACCAGGGATCCTTGTAAACCACTTTACCCCTCCTGAAATGACCAGGAACCTTATCAGTAACTCCTTCAGGGCCCAAGAGGTCTCAATAATACACTGCTGTTCAGTTGATTCTGACTCATAGTGACCCTACAGGACAGAGCAGAACTGCCCCATAGGGTTTCCAATGAGCGGCTGGTGGATCCGAACTGCTGACCTTTTGGTTGGCAGCCTTAGCTCTTAACCACTGCACCACCAGGGCTCCAGGGTTCTCAACAGTCAGACAAAAAAAAGCAATGTTACTACAAAGGACCGGCCCTAGGATACCAGACAAAACCTAGCTCCTCAGAAAGCGAGTTTACAAATAAGTAACTGTCATGTCTGTACAGAGAAGGAATGTAATCGCTGCCGTGGCTAGCACCACAGCTGTTTTATAGTGTCTATATAAACCATCCACAGGTGAGGAAGAAGCTTACGCCAACAAGGAAAGTTACATGACCACGAAGCCAATATGAGATTCTTGGCAGAAGACAGAGCGTAAGCAACAGAGAAGGAGCACGAGAAACCAGGGACCATCCTGCAGAACGTGCGCGACAGCGGTTGCCAAGGAGTACAATTTCCCAGTCCAGTAGAAGAGACTCTTCTAGACGCTGACGACATTTCTAGATATTTATCAAGTGGGCCACAGCTGCTGGAACAACTTCAAATCCATCCATTCAGGACATATTAACTCTAGAGAAGAACATGCCTAAGCACTGAGGATTTAATGAAACCACTGCACGCATGCTAGGCAAGAATGTCTCCTGTTGAACTACAGGAGAAATAAGGTGGCAATACATTAAAATCCAACACTGGGCCAGCCAACGTGGGCTTTGGAAAATGATACCTGATATCCAGGAGGTGTGAAATGGAGATCTTGGGCCAGAAGCCTGCAGGGCCATTGTATTGCTAATGTGCTCAAGCTCCCAGTGGGATCTCAATGACTTCACTCAAAAGGACTCCAGACAAGTAGGCAGATGCCAGATTGCCCAGGACAGTGGAGGCAGAGAGCAGATGCTCATGATGGCTGCGTGCGCCATCTTCAGCTCAGGATCCACTGGAGGGGTGCCTTATCAAAGGCACACTGGCTTTCCACTCCCCTCACTCACTGCTCGTGGGAATGTAAAACAGTGCAGCTGCTTTGGAAAACAGTCTGGAAGTTCTTCAAAAGCTTAAACATAGAATTACTGTATGATCCAGCAATCCCACTTCTAGTAGGTACTGTTTACCCAAGATAAATAAACACATGTGTCCACACAAAAACCTATAAACAAATGCTCACAACGGCACTATTCACAATTCAGCCAAAAAGTGCTAACAAGCAAAATGACCATAAACCGACAAATGAATAAATAAAATGCAGCATTATCCATACAATGGGACACAAGGAATGCAATCATAAAAGGAAGGAAGTACTGATACATGCTACAACATGGGTGAATCTTGAAAACATTATGCCAAACGTAAAGATCCGAACACAAAAGACCACATACTGTATGTCTGATTGTATGAAATGCCCAAAACTGACGCATCTGTAGAAACAGGAAGTAGGACAGTAGTTGTTAAGGGCTGAGAGGATTAGCAGAAATAGGGAAGGACTGCTAAGGGCACAGGGTTTCTTTCTGAGGTGATGAAAATGTTCTAAAACTGACTGTGATGATGGTCTCTGTGAACATACCAAACCCACTGCCGTCGAGTCGATCCTGACTCAGAGTGGCCCCACAGGGTTTCCAAGGCTGTAGTCACAGAAGCAGACTGCCACATGTTTCTCCCACAGAGTGGCCAGCGGATTCAAACTGCTGACCTTCGGGTTAGCAGCCGAGTTCTTAACAACTGCACCACCAGGGCTCCTCTGTGAATATACTAGAAACCATTTAATTGTACACTTTAAATGGGTGAACTGTATAGTATGTAAACTGTACCTCAATAAAGCAGTTATAAAGAAGCGGGGGACAAAAAAAAAGGATCTCAAAAAACATATCCACTGCTAGTGGGAGTATAAACTTTATAAGGTTATTCTGAAGAGCAAGATGGCAGCATTTAACTATAGTGAGTGTTCTACCCCCAAATATGAAGTCCAGAGTGTTGCATGGAAATGGTAAGAACCATATGAAAAGATGTTCAAAATTTTAAGTCATTAGGAAAATTGCAAACTAAACCAAAATGAGATACTTCACACACCTGAACTGGCTCGCGTGGGAAGTCCTGACAAGGCCAAGTGTGATGGAAATGCAGACCGACACAGTAGGCAGGAGAACGATTTGGCAGTCGCTCACAAAACTAAACATACACTTAACGTATGACCCAGCAATCCTACTTCTAGATATTTATCCTAGAGAAATGAAAATGTGTGTTCATACAAAAACGGTACACAAATGTTTACAGCAGCATTATTTGTAACTGCCAAAATCTGGAAACAACCCAAATGTCCTTCAAGAGGTCAATACGGTGAATCCATTCGATGGTATACCACTCAGAAATAAAAAGGAATATACAGCACACACATGACCATGGATGAATTTCAAGTGCTTTGCGCTAACTGAAAGAAGGCAGGCCCGAAGGTTACACACCCTGTGATCCCATTTCTACGACACTCTGGTAAAGGCAAAACTACTGTATAGAGACAGAGAGCAAATCAGTGCTTCCAGGGGTTAGGTTGTGGGAGGAGGGTCTGACCACAAAGGGGCAGCATGAGGAAATTCTATGGGATGCTAGAATTGTTCTGTATCCTACATGTGGTGGTGATTATAAAAATCCATGTGTTCCTACACATAAAACTGTACACCCAAAAAAGTAAATTTTACAGTGTGTAAATTTCGCAGAGTATATACGTAGTTATTGTTGTGTGCTGTTGAGTTGATTCTGACACGTGGCGATGTACAGGACAGAGAGCTACCCACAGAGTTTCCTAGGCTGCACTCCTTACGGGACAGATCGCCCAGTCTTTTCTCCCGTGGAGTCACCGGTGGGTTTGAACCGCCAACTTTCAGTTAGCAGCCTAGCGCTTAACCATTGCACCACCAGGGCTCCTTATATACGTGGTAGGGAAAAAATAAATCAAAGTGAGTACACAAAACAATACTTAGCTACTGAGGATACATACAAATTCAAAGACATTAAAACCTGTGGTAAAAAGAGAACGGCAGTAGAGATGAAAGATAGTAAAAAATTACATAAAATGGATCGAAAAACTTACATAGATCAATGATGATGATGCCATCAACAGCAAAAGAGAAAACACTCAACTCTTCTCATCTGAGGCCCATAACAGAAAAGGAGGAAAGAAATGCACGAAAATGACCGACAACTGATTCAACAGAATCAAGTAGGAGATTTTATCGGCTATGAAGTTAGCCCAACACTCAAAAAGTCTACAGTGGAACAATCTCTGCTTTAGCACTAAGCATCACATACTGTACCATTTTTACAACACAAAAAACTTAAAACCAACAAAAAAGGAAAAGAAAAAAGGTATCAGCATCTGCCTTGCTTTCTCACTGATTCATTAACACTACTCAAATGACCAAGGTCAAAAATAAAAACCAGGTAATTACTTCTATTTTGGTCATCATCTGTTTGCTAGAAAACATGCAAAAAAATTTTTTCCATGTTTTTTTTTGGTGAGAGCCTCCAGGTATACGGTAAAAAAACCCGTTGCCGTCAAATCAATTGTAATTCATAGTGACCCTACAGGACAGAGCAGAACTGCCCCGTAGGGTTTCCAAGGAGCGGCTGGTGAATCTGTACTGCTGACCTTTTGGCGGGCAGCCAAGCTCTTCACAACTGCGCCACCAGGGCTCCAAGTACACAGTACTACTCCAGATATTAAAAAATGTTTCAGGGAATATTAATTTTGCAGTAAGTGTACAAGTGTTCAAAGGAAAATCATAAACTTCCTATTAAGACATCCTTTGGTGATGGAATGGTTCCCTCTCATTTTAGTGAACTGTATCTGGAAGCAGCTAGGCCAACATCGCTTTCTGCTGCTTTATTAAGGAAAGCTGGGTTTATAATGAACACTAGACTAGAAAAGGGTCACAGTTAATATTTAGATAAACAATTCCTGCTGTGAGTGAGCCTCTTCAGCCCATAATGTTCCCGAGGAATCATAGAGCTTTTTGCCCTATCTTACATTGGAACAAAAGTAACCCATGGAAGCACCTTTCAGATACCATCCCCAAGATGATATTTGAGATTTCACGGTTCATAGCCCTAAGGGCTGGACAGGGCCTGAGTGGTGCAAAGACACCGTCCAGACTTTGGACGGGTTTTGTTCGCAATGCTCACAATCGTCTGGCCACTAAAAACCACGTGGGCAGTAACTGCAGTCTCTGAGACTCTCTGTCCACATACCCTTTGGGATAGTCCAAGACCCCCAAATGTCAGCCTTAGAAATACTAATGTTACTTATACCTACTGCGATGGTTAAGATTGTGTGTCAACTTGGCTGGGCCATGATTCTTAGTGTTTTGGCAGTCATATAAATGTTGTGATCACTTCCCCGTTGAGATCTGATATGTGATCACCCCATGATGGGATCTGCTGTTAAGTAGTCAATCAGTTGAAAGGGAGTTTCCTTGGGCGTGGGGCCTGCACTGAATATAAATGGACATTCTGGCAAGGCTCAGGGGCTTTTTGCTCACTCTGGATCCTGCAGCTGGCTCCTGTTCACCTTATCGCCAGTTCTTGGGACTTGAGCTAGCAGCTTACGTGTGGTCTTGCCTGCCAGTCTTGGGATTAATTGACCTTTGCAGCCTGAGAGCAAGAGCCCTGCTGTCTGACCTGCCAATCCTGGGTTTGCCAGCCCCTGCTGCTACATGAATCAGGAGAAACCTCCATCCTGACCCACGGACTTGGGACGTTCCCGCCTCTACAACTGTGTGAACCATTTCCTTGATATAAATCTGCCCCCATATATATGCAAATATATATATATATACACACACAGGCTCTACTGGTTTTGCTTTTCTAGAGAACCCAGCCTAAGACATCCATATTCCAAGATAAAAGACCACAAGGCACGGTTTCTCCACAGTGACAGTACTGACATTTTGGGCTGGATAACTGTTTGTTGTGGGGGGGGGGGCGTTCCTGAGCACTGCAGAATGTTTAAAAGCATCCCTGGCCTCTACCCACCAGATGCCAGTATCACCCTGCCCCCTACCCTCACCCCACAGTAACAACCAAAAATGTCTTCAGACATTGCCACTTGTACAGGTAAGTCATCAAAACGTACAGAGAGGCACAAAGTACTAGGTGACTCTAGTCTAGGAACTACTACTATTTTCCCATAGGGGAAGGATGGGGAAAAAATGAGAAACCATAAGTCTAAAGAATATAACTTGGAGAAATGACTCTAAAATCACTCTAAAATGAGATTATGTGTCTGTAACGTGGACAACACAATCAACCTTGTATCAAAATAATCTGTACTTTCATAAAGTACTGACTTTTCTAAAACTCATCAGAAGTACTTTCCCATGTTAATGTCTTCAGGTGAATTTGATGGGTAAAGCCACCCTAGAGAGTTTTAGGAATCGAAGAAACTTTATTCGTAAGTCAGAAATCTGAATCCATAATTAGACTACTCCCTCCACAGGATATATTTCCCTAACACTGATACTAGTACAACGAAGGCAGTAACGGTTTGGTAAGCACAGCTTTCCTTTTCTGCATTACACCCAAAATGCTTTGGTTAAACTGACATGAAGTTTGAAAACACTAAATAATTTACTGCAAAAGAGAACGACAATCTCATTTTAGTGTGTTAACAATGTTTTTTAGACGTATGAGTTGTGAATCATTTGGTATAGATCTCTTTTCCCTTATTACAATAAAACAATGTTTAAATTATCGTTTACTGAGAACCGACTGTATGCCAGGTTCCTGACACGCATGGTATCAATCTTTATAGCAATCCTGTAAGGTAAGTATCTTCAAGTTTTACCCTTGAGGATATGAGGGGCTCGGAGAGCACCCCAGGCAGCCAAGTACCCCCGCACTAGCATCTGAGACTGGGATCCTGGTCTAACCACGAGTGTATCTCCAAGTGAAGATCCTGAGAGCCTGGCCATCGCCCCAAAACAACAACAGACCAAAACCAAGAGATTCATGTTGCTGAAGAGAACGGCCTGTATGTGTGAATGCAATACAGAGCGGAAGAAGGCTTAGGATCCTAGACTACACGACATGATCTTCTTTATCATCTTGCTGTTATCACTGCCTGACTACAAAACACATACAAAACTCTCTCTCCTACACTCCACCTCAAAACCTCCTACCCATGGTTTCACTTTGACCTCATGGATGGTATTTTTTTGGTGGAAAACTCCAGTGGTATACTGGTTTGTACATGAAGGTTTCTGGTTAATTACGTATTCTAGCTGTTTAATTTCCAAAAAATTCAACACATGAATGACAATGAATGAAGTTCTTTTATGATATGTGATGATCTTCAAGGCCTTTCCAGGCTCCAAATTCATCAATATAAACATACATTTTTACCTCCCTCTACTCCCTAAATTGTTTTTGAATCTTTGGAAAAAGAATATGCTAGAAAGTAATTCTGTGATTTGAGCATAGCTGCTGCAAACAGTTAACGAGCTCAGCTGCTAATCAAAAGGCTGGACACTTGAGTTCACCCAGGGGCATCTCGAAAAAAAGGCCTGGCAATCTACTTCTGAAAAATCAGCCATTAAAAACCTTACGGAGTAGTCTCGGGGAACATCTAGCTCAACTGGCATAACACCGTTTATAAAGAAAATGTTCTACATTCTACCTTGGTGAGTAGCGTCTGGGGTCTTAAAAGCCTGTGAGCAGCCATCTAAGATAATCCACTGGTCTCACCCCTTCGGGAGCAAGGGAGAACTGAAGAAAACACAACACAAGGGAAAGATTAGTCCAAAGGACTAATGGATCACAACTACCACGGCCTCCACCAGACTGAGTCCAGTACAACTAGATGGTGCCTGGCTACCACCACTGACTGCTCTCACAGGGATCACAAAAGAGGGTCCCAGACAGAGCTGGAGAAAAATGTAGAACAAAATTCTAACTCTCAAAAAAAGACCAGACTTACTGGCCCGACAGAGACTGGAGAAACCCCGAGAGTATGGCCCCTGGACACCCTTTTAGCTCAGTAATGAAGTTAATCCCGAGGTTCACCCTTCAGCCAAAGATTAGACAGCCCCATAAAACAAAATGAGACTAATGGGGCACAACAGTCCAAGGACAAGGACTAGAAAGCAGGACGGGACAGGAAAGCTGGTAATAGGGAACCCAAGGTTGAGAAGGGACAGTGTTGACATTCTGTGGGGTTGTTAGCCACTGTCATAAAACAACGTGTGTACTAACTATTTAATGAGAAACTATTTGTTCTGTAAACCTTCATCTAAAGTACAATTTAAAAACACAAACAAACAAAAACCCTATGGAGAACAGTTCTTCTCCGACACACACGGGGTCACCAAGAGTCGGAATCAACTTGACGGCAACTGGTGTTTTGTTTTGTTTTTTTAATACAATCAAAATTACCTCTATTCTCCTGATGCTCAATAATATTTATTATATTCAGATCACGTAACTACTGTTTCTGATCTATTTTTCTAGAACAGATGAATGAAACCAAAACATAATTATGAAACCTTCTAAGGCTAACCCAGCAAGGAAGAAACCAACTTCTAGTCATCTCCTCTGAGGTCCTGCTATGTGGAAGTTCCTTAATGCAGGGTGAAATCCTGAGGCCTTCTCCAATCACCTAGTAAAGAACTAAAAATATTACGGCGAGTGCTCTCAAAGGGGAAGAAAAAGCACACAAAGCACCATTATTTTCAACCTTGTGTCTAAGATCCATTTGTCTTACAAGTCAATTTAATCTTAATTGACAGTGTTGTTGCTGTTTGCTGTCGAGTCAGTACCAACTCAGTGACTCCACACAGAAGAGCGGAACTGCCCTGCAGGGTTTCCAAGGCGTAATCTGGGACTCCACTGATTTAAACTTCATAAGGCTACCAAGCTGATGGCGGAATATCCTCTGGCTCACCACTGAGGGTTCTCTTCTGCGTCAAGGAATTTCATGAAACTGTGCTATACACATTGGGCAAATCTGCTGCAAAATCTCTCCTTAAGGTGTTAAAAAGTAAAGATATCACCTTAAGGACTAAGGTACGCCTGACCCAAACCATGCTGTTTTCAATAATCTCATATGCATGCAAAAGCTTGATGATGAATAAGGAAGCTCAAAGAAAAATTGATGATGCCTTTGAATTATGGTGTTAGTGAAGAATATTGACTATACTATGGACCACCAGAAGAACAAACAAATCTGACTTGGAAGAAGTACAGCCAGAATGCTCCTTAGAAGCAAGGATGCGAGACTTCATCTCACATACTTTGGACATGTTATCAGGAGGGATCAGTCCCTGGAGAAGGACATCATGCTTGGGTAAAGTAGAGGGTCAGCAAAAAAGAGAAAGATCCTCAAGGAGATAGACTGACATAGTGGCCACAACAATGGACTCAAGCATAACAATGATCGCGAGGATGGCACAGGACTGGGCAGTGTTTCCTTCTGTTGTACACAGGGTCGCTATGAGTTGGAACCAACTGAACGGCATCTAACAGCAACAACATGTTATATAAGAGAGGGCAGACAGAATCACAGGTCTGGAGTCTTGTCCTGCCCAATTTACAATAGTTAATATTGTTTAACATGAGTAATTTATTACGCTTTTAGCCAAATACGACATAACGATCTTTTACATAGTTTCAAGTATCAGGGGCAACTTTTTGCAATGGTAATGTTATTCCTGGCATCCTTGTGGCAGCTGTATTTCCTAAAGGACAGTCCGCCTAACAAAATACATAAAGTACTTGAGATAAAATCATCAAGAGTTTTTCATCCTACCTGAAGGCAGTCAGTGGAGAAAATCAATTCATGAATTATTCCATTTCCTTTTATAAACTGACTACAGAAAAGGCCAGCTAGCTGTGCACCAAACCTGTCTTCTCTTCCCGTTAAGCACACAATTAGATGGTCTCTCCCAACCTCCCCTGAGTTAGCTGTGGTCATGTAACCGAGTTCTGGCCAGAGGAACATGGACAGAAGTAATGCTCTGTTATCCAGGCCTGGGCACCTAAGACTTCCCAGGCATGACCCTTCACGTTTCCCCCTTGCTGACTTGATGCAAAGGAGCATGGCCGCGTGGAAGGTGGAAGATGGAGGAGACACAAGACAGAAAACACGTGGGTTCCTGAATCACTGTTTAGAGGAAAACCGCCCATGGATCGGGAATACCAGTGAGCAACAAATAAACTTCTATCATTATAAATTTGCGAGGTTTATCGCAGCAGCTAATGTTAGTTGACTAAAACACATGGGTAGCTCTAGATGAAGGTTAGGTTGACTCAGAACCTGTGTTCCAGAATTGGTGACACAGGCAAAAACAGGACATACCAGCTGGGAATCTCCAGATGTGTACTGGCAGGTAAACACCACGCTGGGCCACAATGAAGGAATCTCACTCTGGCGTGCAGTAAAAACACTGCTGAGGGGCTGAGGTTGAAGAAAACACTTCTAAACCAAGAATCCTTGATTTCATAGTTAAATATTATTGTTATTGTTGTCAGCTGCCATCAAGTTGGCCCCCAAGTCACAGCAACCCCACGAACAATGGATCAGACCACTGTGATCCAGAAGGTTTCCACTGGCTGATTTTTTGGAAGTATATCGCCAGGCCTTTCTTCCTAGTCTTTCTTAGTCTGGAAGCTCTGCTGAAACTTGTTCAGCATCATAGCAACACACAGCCTCCACTAACAGACAGGCGGTGGCTGCGCTTGAGGTGTTATTGGCCAGAAATCGAAGCCAGGTCTCCCACATGGAAGGCGAGAAGCACACTGACCCAAGTGAAATATTAGCTGGCATAAATTACCAAAACTTTGTGAAGATCTTCCACGCTTCCTTTGCCAAAGATATCATTATTTATATTAAAACACAATGTCAGCATACTGCATGAAATCCAACTACAGGTTTACTATAAAACTATTGTTGAAATCATTTCATAGAGGATAGTAAGTGATGCAGCGGACAGAGTTCAAAACAAGGTGTTTTTTTTTTTTTTAAATCCGTTTGTTTTTTCATGAAGGAATTTAACATCAACTTTTGATGTTTCTGCACCTGCCCCTGTGAAAGTCGTAAGTGTTCTCTTGGATCATGAGAACTATGAAACCTATAGCACTTCCTTTTTTGTCCTGTCAGAATCCAAACTAAATGCATCATCAGAGCAACATTAACTCTTACTGTTGGAGTACTTCCTCCTCCTTTCTTTGGTCCTGCCTAATCTTCCTGGTTGACCTTATTACATACGTCCTTTATTGAAAGGTAATTTAAGAGATGAGATATGAATAAATAATCAACAAATAAAATTAACATTTATTAAGTAGCTATTATATGCCAGGTACTTTCACATACTTAATTCCATTTAATCTTTACAACAGTGGGGTGTATACTATTATTTTCTATTACACAAATGAGGAAGCTAAAGTTCATGGAAGTTTTTAAAAAAAACCTGTTCAAGGCCACACACCAAAGTAAGAAACAGCAAGATTTAGTCCAGCCACATGTGACTCCCAAACTCATTCTTTCCATTTCAAAATGCTGCACTTAACCTATTATGATAGATTGCCATTCCTTCCTATGTAATGCTCAAATGCTTGAAAAATATAATTATCACTAAAATTTGATTTTCTTTTAATATTCGTTCTATTAATCCAATGGTTCTCAACATTTCCATCCTTCCACTTATACCTTATTATTCCCACAAAATGAAAACCAGCAATACCCCTTTCCTGACATCAGAGCAGGTTAAAAGCTGCAACACAGAGACTTTATGGGTCAAGCCCAGGAGGAGAGCAGGCCTCACCTTACATTATCCAGGTTTACTGGCCGCTTCCCTCAGGAAATGGTTATTTATATACCTACAAGGCTTTGGTTTCCATAAGAATTATTTCAGAATTTTTTTTACCGATTCTTAAGATTCCTAAAATCCCATTTTGAAAGATATTTCATTTGTAAGTTCAGTGAAACAGGCATGTGCTGAGGAACTTAAAACAAGCAATAGTTTCAACTTTTCCTGGAGGTGTAACATGACTACCCTACGCCATCTAAAATGATAAAATGGGTCCACGCAGGATTGGAAGACTATTTTTAGGACTAATCTTCCCCACTTAAACAACTCAGCGGAGAAAGGAGAATTCGTAGTGTTGTATCATAACTATTACTGTATTTAAGTATACGGTAATCATGTACTCACCTGGCATTCTGAAAAGTCAAGTATAGACCAACAAGTTAACTAAGCAACATGACCAATACTCAGCAGCAGTTCTTAAACACAGCATGAAATGAAACCGTAAATGGTGGCTGAAAATCCCAAAAGACTAATATTTTTAGGTTGCTATGAGTTTTTATTATTACTCATACCAAAGAACCAAACCCACTGCCAGTGAGTCGAGTCTGACTCACAGAGACCCTACAGGACAGAGTAGAACTGCCCCATAGGATTTCCAAGGCCATAATCTTCACAGTAACAGACTACCACATCTTTCTCCTGGAGAGAAGGCTAGTGAGTTCGAACTGCTGACCTTTTGGTCGGCAGCTGAGCAATTACGTACTGCGCCACCAGAACTCCTCATTACATTATAAATCATCCTAAATTAGGTAAATAATAGTTATTATTACAATAAATTAATAAGAGGTATATTTTTATGATAAATTCTTACTCAGAAATACTCTTTCTTGTTTGAAAGGAAATTTCAACATCAAACACTTTTACGAAAAATATATTTCTATAGGTGACATTTAAGAACGATAAAACTAACAAAGCCAGGTTCTTTTGACTGCAAAGGTCAAAACATTTCTCCTTCCTTTGAAAACCTGCTGTGCTATTAAAAGTCCTTCATATAAGCTGCTCACGTACCAGCCAAGTGCCGCATAACGGAAAATCGCCCTTTTATTTTTAAGCCTTACCTTCAGATAGGATCCATAATATTTGGTTACATATGGACTGTCACACTGACTCAGCACTGTGATCTCTTGTTGAATGTCCTCTATCTCATCTTCAGCTTCTTCCAGATCAATGATTTTTATGGCAACCACTTTCTGAGTCCGATTGTCAATGCCTTTGAACACCTCACCAAAAGAGCCCTTCCCAATTTTCTCTAGTTTTGTAAAAAGCTCTTCTGGATCTGCTTTTAGGTTCTGTAAGAGAGAAGGAAAAGAAGAGGAACTTTAATAACTCATAGCGCCTGTGACGTCTTTGTTTTATTTGTAACATACAAACCATAGTCTTGCAAGGACTAATCTGTTTTCCTTACTTAAGGATCAGGCTGGTTGCAACCACAGTTCTTCACATTCAGGACATAAGATTTCTAAGTATCGCCTACATGTGTGAATCAGTAAGTGTGCAAACAAGAACTACCTAGCTAGATTATTAAAATAAATAAGAAAAAGGCCCCAGCTTTCGTATAATTTGTATAATCAAAGTAAATAAAAACCAAAACACTTAACTGAATACACTAAAACCAAAGAAACCAAACCCGTTGCCATCAAGTCGATTCCAACTCACAGCAACCCTATAGGACAGAGTAGAAGTGAATACATTAGGATATACGAATTTACTAAAAAAAAAAAAAAAAATTCATCTAACTATGCAAAAATTCTACTTTTCTCCCCTCAGGACACCCAAAGTTTCCTAAGGGTCAGTCTTTAAAACATAGGTTAACCGGGTACCTATAACAGAAACAAAAAATTATCATACCCTAACTATAACGGTTTTACAGCAGGCCATGTTTCAAAGTTCAACAAATACAATCTTATGCCTCTTCACTTGTAGCTACTGCCCTCACCGAAACAAAAACAGTTTAACCAGATCCCAGAAAACAAGCAGCGTGTTTTGTCACATAAACGTCATATACTTGAAATCGCTTCTAAAACCTCTTAACCCACCAACCTGATTAGCTGAAAATACACGATACACACTCCCAAGGAGTCTAGCTGTAGGGTCTCAAATCCCCTATCCAGAGACGTGGGAGCCGCTGAGTTCTCAATGTGTGCAGCAACATGACCCCACCCCAGGTATCAGGTGTGGAGGGTTGTTTTTCACAAAAACTGACATTTAGCGAGTGGAGCTACGGATGCTAAACATCCTGCAACAAAACGCCAACAACAAGATGCAAAAATTCTCGACAAAACGCTAGCGAACAGAATCCAACAGCATATTAAGAGTCATACACCACGAGCAAGTGGGATTTATTCCAGGAATGCAGGGATGGTTCAACATTGGAAAAGCAATCAGTGTAAAACACAACACCAATGGAACAAAGGAAAAGAACCATATGATTATCTCTACGGATGCAGAAAAAGTGTTTGATAAAATCCAATACCCTTTCTTGATGAAAACCCTAAAGAAGATTATGAAGAAATAAAAGGTATCCAAATTGGAAAGGAAGAAGTAAAATTATCTCTATTTGCAGATGATATGATCCTACTTATATGATATGATCCCAAAGAGTCCACAAGAGAACATCTAGAGCTAATAGAGGAATTTAGCAAAGTTGCAGGGTACAAGGTCAACAAATAAAAATCAGCTGAGTTTCTACACACCAGCAATTAGAAATCTGACAGGGAAATTAGGGAAACAATTCCATTTAGAAGGGCATCTAACACAATAAAATACCTAGGAATAAATATAACTGGTATGTGAAGGACTTACACAATAAAAACTATAGAACACTGCTGAAAGAGATTAAGACTTAAATAAATAGAAAGATGTTCCATGTTCATGGATTGTTAAGATGTCAATACTACCCAAAGCAATCTGCAGATTCAACGCAATCACAATCCAAATTCCAACAGCCTTCTCTACAGAAATAGAAAAGCTAATCCCCAACTTGATATGGAATGGCCAGAGGCCCCAAATAGCTAAAACAATGTTGAAAAAGAAGAACAAAGTAGGAGGCCTCACCTTTCCTTATTTTAAAATATACTATACAGCTACAGTAACCAAAACAGCCTGGTACTGGAATGACAATACACACATAGACCAATGAATAGAATTGAAAATCCAGACATAAACTCACACATCTATGGTCAACTGATTTTTGACAAGAGGGCTAAGTTCATTCAAAGGGGAAAGAAGAGTCTCTTCAATAAATGCTGCTGGGAAAATTAGTTTTCCACATACAGAAAAATGAAACAGGATCCGTGCCTCACACCACACACAAAAACAAATTTAAAGTGGATTAAGACCTAAATGTACAAACTAAAACCAGAAAATTCTTAAAGAACAAGCAGGGGCAATGCAGTCAGGTCTAGCTTTCAACAATGGATTATCTAATATATCTAATATAATAACAAAAGCACAAACTGCGAAAGACAAAATAAATAAATGAGACCCCATAAAAATTAAAAACTTTTGTTCATCAGAAGACTTTACCAAAAAAGTGAAAAGACAAGCTACCAACTGAGAGAATTATCTTTGGAAACGATATATCTGACAAGAATCTAATAACCAAAATGTATACAAAACTTCCCCAATTTAACAACAAAAAGACAACCCAATCATAAAATGGGCAAAGGACTTTTTAATAGACATTTCACCAGAGGACATTCAGATGGCCACCAAACACAAGAACAAGATTCTCAACGTCATTAAACATCAGAGAGATGCAAATCAAAACCACAGTGAGATGCCATTTCACTTCCACTAAAACAGCTAAGATTTAAAAAAAACAGACAACAACAAATGTTGGCAAGGATGTGGGGAAACTGGAATCCTTATCCATTGCCTGTAGGAATGCAAAATGGTTCAGCCATTGTAGAAAACACTGTAGCAGTTCCTCAAAAAACTAAAAATATTTGGTGAATAGCGTCCGGGGTCTTAAAAGCCTATGAGCGGCCACTAAGATACTCCACTGGTCTCACCCTTTCGGGAGTAACGGAGAATGAAGAAAATTAAAGATACAAGGGAAAAATTAGTCCAAAGGACTAACGGATCACAACTACCATGGCCTCCACCAGACTGAGTCCAGAAAAACTAGATCGTGCCCAGCTACCACCACTAATTGCTCTGACAGGGATCACAACAGAGGGGCCCGGACAGAGCTGAAGAAAAATGTACAACAAAATTCTAACTCACAAAAAAAAGACCAAACTTAGTGGTCTGACACAGACTGGAGAAACTCTGAGAGTATGGCCCCCGGACACTCTTTTAATTCAGTAATAAACTTACTCCTGAGGTTCACCCTTCAGGCAAAGATCAGACAAGCCCATAAAACAAAATGAGACTAATGGGGCACACCAGCCCAGAGGCAAGGACTAGAAGGCAGGAGGGAGAGGACAGCTGGTAAAATAGGGAATCCAAGGTCAAGAAGGGAGAGTGTTGACATGTCGTGGGGCTGTTAACCAATGTCATAACTAACTGTTTAATGAGAAGCTAGTTTGTTCTGTAAGCCTTCATCTAAAGTACAATAAAAAATAAAAATAAAACTACTATATGACACAATAATTCCACTCCTAGTTATATGCCCTAAAGACTTGAAAGCAGATACTCAAAAAGAGATCTGTACAGTAATGTTCACTGCAGCACTATTCACAATAATCAAAAGGTAGACACAACCTAAATGTCCATCAACAGATGAATGAATAAACAAAACGTGGTACATACACACAGTGGAATACTGCTCAGCCAGCAGAAGAAATAAAGTCTGGATACATGCTACAGTGTGGATGGAACTTGAAGACGTGATGCTGAGCAAAATAAGCCAATCACACTTATATAAAAAGATAAGAAAAGGCAAATGTGTAGAGACCAAAGTTTATTAGTGGTTACTAGGGGCAGGAAGCTGGAATCCTAGTGGCACAGTGGTTAAGAGCTTGGCTGCTAATCAAAAGATCGGCAATTCGAATCCACCAGCCTCTCCTTGGAACCCTATGGGGCAGTTCTACTCTGTCCTATAGGGTCGTTATGAGTTGGAATTGACGACGGCAATGGGTTTTTTTATTTGTCTGTTTAGGAGCGGGGGAGGAAGAGAGGTTAACAGTGATGGAAAAATTGTATTGATTAAGGGTAGGGTTCCACAGCCAATTATTATAATTGCTGTCAATAAGTTGTACACCTATAAAAAGCTGAATTGGCAAAAGTTGTGTGATAGATATATTTACGATGACCAAAAAAAAAAGAGTAGTTGCTTAGGCTCCTTATGTACAACCAAACACCTCATGGAATTTTGGATCCTTGGTTTGGAAGTTTATAGTCATGGTTTCATGGGACATCCCAGTTAGTTGGCCTAATAATGTGTTTAGTGCTTCTTTTCTACTCTTATTTTGTTGTATAGTGCCTGGGGTGTTAAGAGCTTCCAAGCAGCCATCCAAGGCACAATTGATCTCTACTCACCTGGAGCAACAGAGGAAGAAGGAGAGTTAGGAATAGGAGTAGGATATGGAATGGGTGGCTAACTGCCTCCATGAACAACTGCCTCCTTTGCCGTGAGACCAGAAGAACTGGATGGTGCCCAACTACCATCACTGAACATTTTGGTGAAAGATACCATAGAAGAATCTTGATCAAAAGGGGTAAAATGCAGTACAGAATTTCAAATTATCATGGACTCTAGACTTTCTGGAGCCATGGAGGGTGGATGAATCCCTGAAACTACTGCCCTGTAATAATCTTTAAACTATGAACAAAAAATATCCCCTGAAGTCATCTTAAAACTGAACAATAGTTTAGCTTAACTAGTACAAAAGGTCTGCCTTGAGCATTATGCTCTTTACAAACTATCTATACGGGATCAAATGACAACAGCAACTTGAAAGATTAGACAGGAACCTTAGTTTATGTTAATGGGGGAAGAACAACTTGCAAAAGGAGGGTGAGATCGGCTGCACAACTCGAGGAATGTAATCATTGTCACTAAATTGTACATGTAGAAACTGTTGAATTGGTGTATGTTTTGCTGTATTTTCAACAACAGCAACAAAATAAATACAATTTTGAGAAAAACAAAAAATGCCAATGACACCCTGCTGAGAAGCACTAACCTGGGCCAACAGAACCCCACAGCGTAAGAAGGAGTTGTAAACCCTACAGAATATATCTTTCTCTCACAAACATCCCCGATGAGGAAGAGGATCCCAGGCCAACCCTCAAAAGTCTATTAATCATTCAAAGAAACTGAAATATTATGGAAAAGAAAAACAAAGAGGACTGGAAGAGAAGTAAAGAAAGACAAGAAGGAGAAGGAAGAATAAAAGGAAGCCGAGATACCCACAGATCAGCAACTTTAGTGGGTCATATACACATTAGGGTAGTTTCAGCAGCATTTTGACAACTAACAACAAGTTAAATGAGCTTTATGGGCTAACCACGTGCTAACCATTAACTTGCTTTCCAAGGGGAAGCACACTGAGTTCCAAGCAAATGGATTTATAAGGAACTTGTCAAAAATAGCACATCTCTCATTTGGAGATCATGCTGTGCTGTAGTCTATATACACTATATACACTGTGAAAGTAACAGACCACAGTCACACAAGAGTGATTTTATTAACCCAAAGTGAGGTAGAGACCCAGCACTACTGTGAGACTTCACACTGAGCAATGTACAAGCTCACAGAACTCAGCAACCAAGTTAGTAAAAATGAATAAGGTACGAGTACTGCATATGCTATCATATATATTGTGAGAAATGTGTGCTGGGGTTACCAGGAAAAGAAAGGACATGACAGAGACCCATGTCATTTAGAGCTCTGCCCTCGCTGGAAGGGGGCTGGCCTCCTTAATGTATGGTTTAAAAACTGCCAGGAATTACAAGTATCATACTTTTAACCACGATTTCCTTAGCTCATAAAGCAAAACAAACATCATTGTGCTGAAAATGAAACTATTCACCTCCATTTCCACTGGAAGTACTGCACGAAACGTACCAGCTGGGTTACTGAGATGCGTGTTTTTGTCTGAGCAATTGCTAAACTGTTTTCAATCATAGAATTAGGTTTCTAATGTCTTTTATACGCCAAATGGACCCAGGAAGCCTGAACATGCATTCTAGACTTTACAAAACACCATCCATGATGCTGCATTTACCAAGGCAGTCAATGACCAGCAGCCAGAAGCCCTGGATAATTTTTATCATGTGAGGACTGTTTTTGAAACTAGTGGAAACCCCTAAAACATCCTCTTATTCATATGACTAGAAATAAGAATTACTATTTTCAAATTTATAAAGTACTCCAAATTGAGCACCCTTCAAAGTAATTTTTGGGACCACTCCCATAGAATCCCATAGAATCCTTGGTGGGTGCGTCCCGTTCCAGTCAGTCTGCACACACCTGCCTAGATTAAATCTCCAGTCACCCTCATCTCTAACAAACCACTAAGATTAAAGGATTCTAGAGGGTGGGGAGACAGAAGAAACATTCGTTTCCTTATTTAAGTACAAAGAAATACAGTAGTGAGTGGATGACATCCACCTTCCACAGCTACAATCTTTCCCTTACCTCCTTCCTCCCAGGATGAGGTAGGATGACCCTCTTCTTCTTCACGGCCAAAGCTAAAAGCTGGGCTTTTGAATCCATCCCTCTCTCCTCCAGGATACAGCTTCACCAACAAGCCCTCTTCTCTGTTCCCTCTTCAATTTATCTCTCTCGACTGGCTCTTTGCCCTCCTCATATCAACATGCTCAAGTTTCTCCAGTTACAACAATACGAGAGTCCTTGACCCTTGTCATTCCTTCACCCTCTCCTTCCTCTGCAGTCCTTTGGAGTGGAGATTCCCTGAAAGTCATCAGGACTTACCAAGTCTTCACCCACCACCCCACTCACTCCTCAGCCCACTGCAGTCTGGCTCTGCCCTCACCACAGCCCTGAATCAGCTTTCGCATGGGCACCAATGATGCCATTTCTCCATCTCCTCTGTGGTGAGTTAGATGCTCAGTAGCCACACCCTCCTCTGAAGGTTCCAGCCCCTTAGCAGCTGCAACCCTGCTTGCTCTCCACTGTCTTTTTCCAACCTCCCAGTTCCTTCTAAGAGAAGTCTTCACTCACAGACTCTACCTTTGCCAGACCTTACACAGACAGTCCTCAAGATTCCACACCTGGCCTCCTGTTCTTTCTCTACTCGTTCTTCCCAGGGTTGTCACACACAGGCCCATGTTTCCCAAACCTGCCTAGTGGGAGTCACCTGGGAAACTTAAAGAACGAAAGAGATTCCAGCACACTCTCACAGACATACATAGGGGAAGTACATAATCCATCTTTTAAAATGCCCCAACTGATTCTCATGAATAGCCATCTTTGTGGGAAAACTGTTTAAAATTATGTAAATGATAACTTTCAAACTGCTATCTCCAGCACTGCCTTCTGAGTTTTAACTCCTAGGACCAATACTTGCTAGATACTGTCTCTCTCTACCTGGACATCTCCAGGTCAACATGTACAGAGTGAATCTGTCATTTTACCTGCTGAACTGGACCCTCCCTCCCATATTCTCCCTCCTTCTCACCTCTCCCCTTTTCTAAACTGACGGAATTCGAGACAATGTCTCACTCATCTCTGTATCTACAGCATGTCACTGATGGTCAATAAATGTTCTCCAAACAATAAGGAAACCCCAGGTTTACAGTGACAGGAACAAGACCCCAGTCAGTTATTACAAAGACTATCCCAATCCAGAGACAGGAGACCCTGGGAAAAGGGGCATAAGGCTGATAACTTCTCTGGCTAACAAGGGTGAGGAAAAGGTGATGAGCGCCTGATTTTGCTAAGTTGGGAGCAGTAATTCCCAAATCTTAGCATGCATCAGGATCACCTGGAGGGCTTGTTAGAACACAGACTTCGGGAGGGGCACTTCCAGAGTTTCTGATTCAGTAAATGTGGGGTGGGGGTCAAGAATTAGAGGTTTCCCAGGTGATACAGATGCTAGTGGTCCAGGGACCACACTTCGAGAACCACTGCTTACAAAAAACAGGGAGAGAAGCAAGGCAGCTTTGACAAGTTCATGTGCCCCTAAAAAACGACTTGCTTTAGGTCAACTGCAACCTCCCCGTCCAACTGACTCCCGCCTATATTAAGAAAAACACTTTAGCATTTCCTTTTTGAGAGTTAAATAAGAAAAGGAAGCCAACAAGAATTTATCCAAGCCCCTACAGTGTTGGAAAGGTGCTTGGTTGGAAATTACAGCAGGCTGTTACAAAAACCACCACCAGCTAGTCATGCCTCCCAGTGTCCACACCCTCTTTGCACTGTGACTTTGGCACTCCTTCGGCCAAGAAATAGTCTACTTTCCCATCCCCTGAACCTCGGTTGGCCTTGTTACATGTTTTGACCAACGGAATTTGGCAGATCTGATGACGTGGGACTGCCAAGTCAAGGCGTCAAGAGGCCTTGCAACACTCCCTTCTTGCAACCATGAGACAACCAGGCAGTGAAAAAGCTCAAAATGAAAGACCGAGCGGTGGGCGAAGCCCACCCTAGCCACTGCACTGATCCTAGCTGAGATCCCAGATGTGTGAATGAGGTCACCTTAGAAACCATCCAGCCTCAATCAAGCCACAAGCTGAATGCAGCCACGAGAACCCGGAAAAGGCCAGCAGAACCTCCCACTGGATCCGCAGACTGGCGAGAAAGAATTCATGGTTGTTCTAACTAGGTCTCGGTTGGTCTGTTGTAAGCGATAGATAACTGATACAGAAACTGACACCCAGAAGGAGGGTAACAAAAACAACCAGTTGCCGTCAAGCCGTTTCAGACTCACAGCGACCCTACAGGACAGAGGAGAACCGCCCCATAGGGTTTCCAAGGAGCGGCTCGTGGATTTGAGCTGCCAACCTTTCGGTCAGCAGCCGAGCTCTTAACCACTGTGCCGCTACTGCCCTTAAAAGAAGCCTAAATGCTGAGGCACTGGCTTTGGGACTCGACACTGGCCAAAGGCTGCGAAAGCAGTGAGGAGGCCATTAGCGCAGGGTGGAGGAATGGCGAATGTAGTTACGGGAGGGGGGGAAGGTGGTAAGGAAATTATTATTAGAGGCTGGGAAAGAACGATCCATGTCATGCAGTGACAGAACGATTAGGAAAACGTCACCTGCAGGAAAAGGAAACAAAGGAACTATGGAGATGGCTCAAGAGATTTCTAGACAGAACGCTGAGAGGACCAGCAAGCTTTTGTTCTGTTCGTTTGCTTAGTAGGAAGAGAGATATAAACCAAAGCAGGAACTGCTCAGATTAAAAACAGAATTTAGAGAAAATATGGAAATATGGACAGGACTTGCTGGGCTACAAAATAAAACTGCTTCACCTAGGAGTTCCTCAAGCCAGTAAAGACCCTAAAGGGAAGACATGCCTCAGCGTAGAGGTCAAATCAAGGGTATGGCTGTAAGACCCTTCTTCAAGACCTCGGAAAATTCAAGGCAGTGACCAGCAGATCCTCTCAGCTAAAAAATGGGCTTCTAACAAACTGAAGGATGTTTCCGACCGTGCCCTGACATACTTCCCAAAACAGAAAGACACTTATCTCAAAAATATTGTAGATGTGATGTTTATCCAATGAGTGGACTATAAACTGGTACATAGGAAACCCTCAACGTTTTTATTACAAATCTGGACTAAAAGGCACTGAGACAGTTCAAAATCAAAACATCCTCTAGGTCCCCAACTTTCCATAATCAGGAAGCAGGCCGAGAAAGCTCCTCAACAGGATGTAGCAAAAGTGATGTTGTGAGCATCTGAGAATAGACCTCGGAGGACAGAGCCAAGAGCCCAAGAGTCACAGAAAACAAGAAACTAGGGAACCATGTTGTTGTTGTTTTTGGGTGCTGTGGGGTACCAATCTCAGAAAGCAAAACTGAGCCCCAATTAAGAAATACTCCCTGCTCCCCGTGGAAGGGACCCAGGCAGCCTGTGCTGGACTGCAGAACTGCTATGTGCTGGCTACTGACATACGTATCTCATTCCTCCCCCTTTGAAATAGAAGTATCCATTGCAGTTATTCTGTTCTTGTCTTGCCACTGCCTGCTGGATGTATGGGGGACAGATGTGTCTTTCTCCTTACAGCTCTCTGAATCAAGACAGACCATACCCCAGGAGCTGCACTCAGACGTGATGCACATCAGAGATTACAGACTCTGAGCGTGAGGCTACGCCAGAGGGAAAGGGGGGAGACAAGAGAGAGACACGCATATCTCGCATGTGGGAGAGACACCAGTCCTTAGACCCAGAAGGCAAACTGGAGTCGATGGTTACAGCAATGGCCCCAAATAAATGATCCCTACCGCCCGCCACGTCCAGTGCCCTAGTGGCTCAATGGTTAAGAGCTCGGCTGCTAACCGAAAGGTCAGCAGTTCGAATCCACCAACAGCTCCTCGGAAATTCTATGGGGCAGTTCTACTCTGTCCTATAGGGTCACGATGAGTCAGAATCAACTCGACAGCAATGGGTTTGGGTTTTTTTTGGACCACCATGTCCACACTTCTTTGCAACTCTACTTGCTCCTTCCACAAAAAGGCAGTCTCTTTTCCCACCCCTCGAATCTGGGCTAGACTTCTGATTTCCTGTGATCTTTGTTATGTCCAAGTGCAGGTTTCACTTCTGACTTCTCAGAATGCTTCCACCAACATCAGAAGAGTCCAGTCTAGCCTAGTATTGAGGCTACACATGGAAGAGTCAGGGTACTAAAGTTAAACACTCCGGCCAACTGCTAGGCATGGAGAGAGATGCTCAGCCAGCCTATCTGTCTGTCCCTGCTGAGCCCAGGCCCCAGCGGCCTCCAGCTGCTACAGCCACATGAGTGAGCCCAGGCCAGATGGCAGGAGAACCCCCCCAGACAACCCAAAGAATCATGAGAACTACTGAGTCATTCCTGTTTTAGACCACGAAGGTTTGGGGTGACTTGTTATACAACAAAAGATTGCTGAATTCAGTATTTTCTATTACAGTAGCAAAACGTCCATTCCTGGAGGGAAAAAGGCAGATGTCCTGCTCTGGGGGGAAAAAAAAGTGTTTCATTTTAATAAACTGCTTGCTTTTTCCTTTTGCCTTGTCTAAGACAGCTTAGAAAACAGCTGTTTCGACTACCTCTTTTACTATCTTCCCAAAAGACCTTTTCCAGGAGTCTGCCACCTGTAAATTTAGCAGTAGCTGCTTTGCTTCACATCTGCCCTTGGGTGTCGTGTGTCATTAAGGGCTCTTCACCGCACTGTTAGCAGCTGTAAACTTGGCTAAAAACTCTCCTTGGCACAGAGGGAGCCGTCTGCCCAGACAGTGACCACAAGACACTAAACAAGGCAAGAGCCAGCACTCCGTGCCTTCAGCAATTCTCACACAAGCTCATCACCGCCCCATGCTGTCCCACGGCCATAAGAAACCAATGTCAAAGGTGACCGATTTCAAAAAGGAACATCAAGATTCTAGTGTCAGAATCTGTTCTCTGAGGAGAGCCGGTCTTCCTTGGTAGAAAAGGTGCCTTTTTTGCCAACTATTTTGAGAATTTTCTTTTTTAGAAAGGTTAATGCTGAACTAAGCACTGATCAGTCTCAAATCAGACGGGCCTGCCAGCTTCGCCCCACACATCTAAGTTGCCCGAAAGGGAGAAGAGCTTGGCTGGCCGCGTCCCCCACTCCCAGGCAGGAAGGAGCCAGCGCAGCCAATGGCTCAGCTGTCTCTGAAGCAGGGAAAGGTCAAGGCCCTCACCCCCTCCAACAACTGGCCCCTCCAAAAATTCGCCTCTCCTAGAACGAGACGCTGGGGTGGGGGGAGATGGGAGTGATGGAGTCGGGTGCTATACAGTGTCTGTGTTGCAGGGAAAAAATACCTAAGTCATAGTAAGCTTTAACACCAACAGATAAAATCGTATATACAGACTGACAAATAAGGGGCAAAACATCTGTTCACAGAAATAAGACTGGGAGAAAACCAGACAAAAAAGTGTTAAGGGAAGAAGAAAAAAACCTGACCCACGTTGAAAATCTATTTAGCCCCACCTATATCATCAATGGAGCCCTGGTGGTGCAGTGGTTAAGAGTTCGGCTGCTAACCAAAAGGTCGGCAGTTAGAATCCACCAGCTGCTCCTTGGAAACCCTATGGGGCAGCTCTACTCTGTCCTATAGGGTCCCTATGAGTCAGAATCGACTCAATGGCAGTGGATTTTTTGGTTGTTTTTTTTTTTTTTTTAATCAATACTACTCCTTCCTTGTCACTCCTGCTCCTGGTCCCCTGACATCCCAATACTAAGCTTTCCAAATTATCTTCTGTTATGGGCTGAACTAAAAATATGTGTTATAAATCCTAACCCCTATACCTGTGGATAAGGAGCCCTTGTGGCACAGTGGTTAAGTACCTGGCTGCTAACTGAAAAGTCAGCAATTCAAAACCACCCAGCAGCTTGGTGGGAGAAAAGACCTGGCAAATCTGCTCCCGTAAAGATTACAGTCTAAGAAACAACATGAGGTAGTTCTACCCTGTCCTATGTCACTGAGTCCGAATCGACTGGATGGCACACAACATCATCATCATCATACCTGTGGATGTAATCCATTTGAGAACAGTTTTCTTTATTATGTTAATGAGACCATATCTGTGTAGGGTGTGCCTTAAACCAATCACTTTTGAGATGCAAAAATAGCAAATCAGGCACAGAAGCAAGCAAGCCCAGGTGGGGGAAGGCAGATTCCATGCCACGTGAAGATCACCAAGGAACCCAGGAACCGAGACAAGGACCTTCCCTCAGGGCTGACAGAGAGCCTTCCCTTGGAGCTGATGCCCTCAATTCAGACTTCCAGCCTTCTAAACCATGAGAAAATAAATTTCTGTTCACTAAAGCCATTCACTTGTAGTAGGACGCTAATACACCATCCTCACCTCCACTTTACTCAAAAAGCCCTGAGACGAGAGAAGATGGGATGGTGGTAGCAGATTACGCCCCCTTCAGGAAGGGAGGAGAAGACGACATGGGCTGCACAGAGGAGGTGTGATGGGAAAAGAGAGAGGCCTGATAACACCTCATGCCATCAGTGAGGAGCAAAGGAAGGACTTTGAAGGCCAGGTCAGAGAGGAAAAAAGACAAGACTGAGCTCTCTGTGCACAGAGGTTTCCCTGCAAGCAACTACAGCCCACTTTCCTCATTCCTCCTGTGTCCCTCCCTCGGGGTGACACAGCCCTAAAGACTAAGGAATTGACACTTGAGAGAGCTTACGTGGCCCCAAAACTGAGATGAGGAGCCTTTTCTGAATAAGGGCCAAATGCAGTGGGAGGCAGAGCTAGACCCAGACTTTCCAAACTCAGCTACTGGTGAAGAGACGAAAACAAGAGTCCATGATTAGCCGTAAAGAATGTAGGCAGACCTGGTGTTACCTCACCATATTTTTCAGCCACCACAATGGGGTAGGCAGTCCATCCACTGTGAGATGTCCCTCACCAGTATTTTTCAGCCACCACAACGGGGCAGGCAGTCCATCCACTGTGAGACTAGAGATAGGAGTGAAAGGCACAGCGCTAATTGGCATGCTAACCAAAAATTCCTCCGACAGCATCCAGAAGGTCAGACTCCTTTTTCAAACCAACGTTCTCTACTGTTACAGCAGCAGACACTGCCTCTTTCCTCCCACCTCCAGCTCGTCCTCGACCCTTGCAATCCTCCTTCTCCGGTCTTACCTCAAGGGCAAACGACAAGAGGAAAGAGAGTTCTAAGGTGTTGCTTTGTCCCAGCCACATGGTTAAAACAACGCTTTGAACTAATAAAGACAAGGGTTCTACCAAGCTGGATATAGAAATTTCTCCCATCAGGCTGGCCCCTTCGTGTCCTCAATGGTCAGTGTGAACTCTTGTTTACACATCCTAGGTTATCCCAAGGCTTTTCCTCTGCTCAGGAAGTCCACAGTTAGCCCAGGACAGACGAGTGTCTTTCACAGATATACTGATTTTCTTCACATACTAAACTAAAATATAAATGACTTGTGAGTTCTCCCTACCATTTTCATTACTGCATCTACCTTGCAAGCTGACTAACTAAACATCAATGAACAAGACAATCTGAGATGTTTTCTCTGTTCTAAGTACATTTTCTGTTCTACAGACTGTGCTCTCTTTGAGAAAGTCACCAGTTGAGTGTTTCTAAGCACTCATCTAAAAAAGAGGAAAAACCTGGTGTTCTTAGCCCAGTGCAGTGAAAGGGCAAAACCGTCACCTTTAGACTGGCCTTCAGGCATCTGATGCCTGTGAACAGACAATGGAAGTGTTAAGTGTACAGCCACCCACTCCAACATCTAGAAAGAGAAATGTCAAAGCTTTGCCCTTCTGGAGCTCAGACTTCTACAATAATTCACTGTATTTCATAATCCCTTGAGAGAATTCATTAAAACAGTTCTATGATGACTTAAGTATTTTATATTTTTAAACCTGAACAGCTATTACCATTTTCTTTTGATCATTTCTGGCAATGAAAAATGCATTTGGCATCGCTAATTAACTTTCAAAGTTCCTTAGCTTCAAATGTACCACTTGCATACTCTTACCACACTATACTACTTGGGGTTGAAGCCAGCCAACCTTGTCTCTTTGTTTTTCTCTGTTTGCTTGATGTGTTTGGATACCTGGTCCTCATCACATCACAACAACAAATGAAAGACGCTGGACATTTAGCTGGGTCTACATGACGACAGGTGAGATTGCAGCAAGCGTGCCCCCTCCCACTTTTGAAGTTGGCAAGCACCACTAACGAATCTCAGAACTCTTTCCCCCTGAAACTTAACTGGGTCTCAGAATCCCTCTCACGCCATCACTCCAGGCAGCCTTTCTAATTCAGCCCAACTGCACACACGGCTTGGAACCTATTTGCTGGCCTGGCCTAGCTCGACTATCAACCTCTCTCTGCCCTGGTTTGTACCATTAGCTTCCTCTCCTTTTCTATCTGCCCATCTCTCGCACTCCAAATTTTCCTCTAAGATGTTTCACTTTTAATAGTGTTACCACCTACCTTTGCAAAGGCAGAAACCCCTGTAACCTTGACTCCTCTCTTAAGCCCTCCGTCTAAGTTGTGCCCATCATTCTTCAGAAATGTCTCTCCCTTCCCACACCCCGGCCTTACTCTACGCCCTGCTCCTCTCTCACCCCCAGCAGCCACCTCCTCTCTGGCTTGCTGCCCTCTAATTTCCTCCCTTCAAGACCTTCTGCTGGCAGAGTTTATCTTCCTGAAATCCACGGTTTCCCTTTGCTGCTTAGAACCACCAGTGACAACGCACCGTCCTCAAGAATGAAGTCACAAATACTCAGCTAAAAACCCACGCCTTCTTTCTAGTCCCACTTTCAGCCACTGTCCCCACTTGAACTCTTCTTAACATTTTTTTTTTTCTTAACATCCATAACATCACCCACCTTCTTAACACTGTCTAAAAACATCTAGGTTATGTACTGTGTGATCCATTTACATAAAATTCTCCAAGTGACAAAATCATAGTGACAGAGAACAAATCAGTGGTTGCCAGGGGTGAGGGCAGGGGGACAGGTCTGCCTTAAGGGGTAACACAGGGAGTTTCTTTCTGATAAGACAGCTCTGGATCCTGACTGTGAGGATGTTCATTTGAATCTTCACACATGATAAAACTTCACAAAACTGTACACCAAGAAGAAGAAGAAGGCAGGGAGGAGGGGAAAACGAGTGCATGCAAAAACCAGAGCAATGACAATAAGGACTGCGCCTGAGTTAACAGCACTGCACCACCATCAATGTCCTGGTTTTGACCATGTATACACTTGGGTGGAGCCCTGGTGGCGCAGTGGCTAAGAGCTACGGCTGCTAACCAAAAGGCTGGCAGTTCGAATCCATTAGCCACTCCTTGGAAACCCTATGGGGCAGTTCTACTCTGTCCTATAGGGTCGCTATGAATTGGAATCGACTCAACAGCAATGGGTTTTTGGGTTATGTGGTTGGGTGAGACATTATCATGGGGGAAAGCTGGGTGAAGGGTATACCCGGGAATTCTATGCTATTTTTGCCAACTTCCTATAAATCTTAAGCTGTATCAAAATAAAGTTATTAAAATTTTTTAAATTAAAAACAAATAACCAGCCCAATCTTTACCCAATTTCTGCTGCCCCAAAGAGGCCACTGTTATTTCACCGTCAGAGGTGAAAAATTCCCCACCTCAAACCAGGTAACTCTGCCAAGCAAAATTAGTGACTCCAATCTCCTTTTTCCCAGAGCATACTTTTGATATCACAGATCAAAACAGTACCAGAACTGTATTAACAACTTTTTATAGGCTGTTTTCCCCTAAAGGCTGCAATCTGCACTTAAGACCATATCTCACCATCTTGTCTACCTAACCCAGCAAACAGGACCTGCAGGCAACACCCAAACATCCTTAGAAAACAGTCTCAGACGTGCCCAAGTAATCAAAGACAATAGCCCAGGCAAAATTCAGAGTTAAATGGTGAAGACAAGGAAAACCATCCATGAGCGAAAAACTGTGAGGTCCGGTCTGCACCAAACAGCGGCTTTGCCCTGTGAGGTCCGGTCTGCACCAAACAGCGGCTTTGCCATGATTCTACAAAATATCTTATTTGGGGCAGCAACTATTCAAGACCTAGAGATAAAACACACTAGCTATATCCCCCAAATAAGCGATCAGAGTTCTCAATATCGTCCTTCTGAATGTTTAAAATGATCTGCCAAAAATGATGGGTTTTAATCAAAACCACAATGAGACACCATTTCACTCCCACTAGTATGACTAAGATAGGAAGAAACAGAAAATAACAAATGTCAGTGAGGATGTAGGGAAATTGGAACCCTTATCCATTGTTGGCGGGAACGCAAAATGATACAGCCAGTGTGGAAAACAGTGTGGCGGTTCCTCAAAAAACTAAAAAAGATCTACCACATGACCCAGCAATTCCACTCCTAGGTATACACCCAAAGGACTTGAAAGCAGACTCAAAAAGAGACTTGGACACCAATGTTCACTGCAGCACTATTCACAATAGCCAGAAAGTGGAAACAACCTAACTACTCATCAACAGATGAATAGATACACAAAATGTGGTACATATACACAGTGGAATACTACTCAGCCAACAGGAGAAACGAAGTCTTGATACATGCTACAATATGGATGGAGCCTGAAGACATTACGCTGAGTGAAATAAGCCAATCACAAAAGGGCAAATACTGTATGATCTCATTCACATAAAAGACAAAGGCAAATGTATAGAGATCTAATGTATGTAAAACAAAAGGCAAACATACAGAGACCAAAGTTTATTAGTGGTCACCAAAGGCGGGAGGGGGAAAAGAGGGGTTAACAGTGATGGAAAAATCACACTGATTAAGGGTAGGGTTGCACAGCCGACTGATTATTATAATTGCTGTCAATAAGCTGTACATCTGTAAAAAGTTGAATTGGCAAAACTTGTGTGATAGATATATTTGCAACAACAACAACAACAAAAAAAAAAAGCATCAGATGCTTAGGCTGCTTATGTACAACCAAACACCTGCTAGGATTTGGTTCCTTGGTTTGGAGGTTTACAGTCATGGTTTCATGGGACATCCCAGTTAACTGGCCTAATGCCATGGTTAGTGCTTCTGTTCTACTCCTATTTTATTGCATAGTGCCTAGGGTTTTAAAAGCTTCCAAGTGGCCATCCAAGGCACTATTCACCTGGAGCAAAGAGGAAAAAGGAGAGTCAGGAATAGGAGGAGAATATGGAATGTGTGGCTCACTGCTTCCATGAACAACTGCCTCCTTTGCCATGAGACCAGAAGAACTGGATGGTGCCTGGCTATCCACTTTGATCAAAGATTCCATAAAAGAATCCTGATCAAAAGGGGGAAAATGTAGAACAGAATTTCAAATTATTATGGACTCTAGACTTTCTGGAGCCATTGAGGGTAGATGAACCCCTGAAACTATTGCCCTGAGACAACTTTTAAGCCTTAAGCCAAAGATATCCCCTGAAGTCACCTTAAAACCGAACACTGGTTTAGCTAAAAAAGGTCTGCCTTGAGCATTATGCTTTTTGCAAACAAACTGATGTCAGCAACTTGAAAGATTAGATAGGAACCTTAGGGAACAGGGAGTTTATGTTAATGAGGGAGGAACAACTCTGAAAAGGAGGGTGAGAATGGCTGCACAGCTCGAAGAATGTAATGAATGTCACTAAACTGTACATGTAGAAACTGTTGAACTAATGTACGTTTTGCTGTGTATATTTTCAACAACAGCAACAAAATATATAAAATTTAGGGGAAAAAAAGATGGGTTTGGGGGGCCATAAGCACTACGAGCCTAGCTAACCTGAGTTCACTTGACTCTGTAAAATCACAAGCAAGTTACTCAACCACCCAGGCTGCATTTCCTCATCTGCAGAATGGGGTAATACCACTTGCTTCTTAGGACTGTGAAAGGATAAAATAAAAACGTAAGAAAAACTCCTTGTACGGTATCTGCTGAAGAGTGAGTACTCAGTCAATGGAAACTGCTTTTCTTGTAGTTATTTTTGGTGTGGCTAACACTGAGCTATTCTTTCTGACAGTAATTGGTCAGGATCCAATTGTTTCTTAGAGTCCTTTCATTTGAGCTAGTGCCAGAAGTAAAGCCCAGGCCGCCTAACTCACCCCCCGGCGCCCTCCGTACCGCACTATCCTAGAGTCAACTCAGGTGATAAGAAGCAGAACCCTTTGCTGCCAGTTTTTGCTGCTGTTGTTGTTTGGGGGTCCAGCCACATTTCCAAGTCTAAACTGCTGTCTTCTGCAAACACTGGAAACTCGAAATGCCTATCAGGGAGTAAATACAGGCTTAGGGTGGGAGTCCACACGGAAAGGGGAGGCTTGGAGCCTGGAAAAGGCATTCACCTGCAGGGATGGACAGATGTGGGAGGAGGGCAGGTTCCAGGCTGGGGGAGCATACGACCTTCAGCAAGCCTAAGCCTTAATATTAGTTTAAAAATAAAATGGTGAGAGAGCCACACAAACAGAGAGAACTGGGGAAGGAGAAAGGGTCAGACTTGTAGAGGTTGGAACCAGGGAGGACGGAAAACCGACTGCAGGTCAGGGAGACACAGCAAGGAAACTACAGGAATAACGAATAACCTGCCCAGTCACAGAGCGAAGGCGGGCCTTCTTCCCTCAGAAGGGACAAAACTGATTCTAGGGCCCCTGACTGGGCAGCCTCAGAGAGAGAGAAGGAAACATCTCAAAACCCCAAAAACACAGAGGCAGGCCCTCTGGAAGCCACGGTGGTGGAGATTTTACAATAAACCACTCAACAGGAGGGCCGGATGACCTTGCAGGCCTGGGTGGTCGTCTGGGTGGTGTCTGAACACCTGGCTTCTGGTTAAAGCACTAAGCCACCGATGGAATGACCCTAATCAGAATTACGAGGCTCTATGTCACAGGTGGCGCCCGGTGGCACAGTGGTTAAGAGCTTGGCTGCTAACCAAATGGTCTGCAGTTCGAATCCACCAGCCGCTCCTTGGAAACCCTATGGGGCAGTTCTACTCTGTCCTATAGGGTCACTATGAGTCGGAACCAACTCCACAGCAACAAGTTTGGTTTTCGGTTACGTCACAGGTACAAGAAATGATGCTACCAAATGCCACTGAGTCGACTCTGACACATGGCCACCCCGTGTGTGTCAGAGAAGAACTGTGCTCCATCGAGTTTTCAATGGCTGGGTTTTCAGACATAGAGCATCAGGTCTTTCTTCTGAAGCGCCTGAGTAGACTCAAACCACCAACTTCTGTGAGAAGCTGAGCACATTAACTGTTTGTTAACTGTTTGTTGGGACTCCAAAAAATGATGCTAGGAACTGTAAATGAAGACCAAGACTATGAGAATCTTGCAGAATTCTGTAAACCTTTTTTAACTTCCCTACAATGATAACTATTAAATCCCTTACAACAGAAAAGTCTGTCTGCAAGGACAAGAAAGGCTCCACTCCACAGGTCAGATCAGGAGAAAGGAGCCAAAGTGAGGTGAGTGGCAGCACCTTCAGCAGGGAAGGGAAGCAGGCCCAAACCCAGGTACATTATGGCAAAGAAGGAAACAGGCAAAGCCTCTGGCCTAGTCAGAAGGGGGTGGGCATGCAGAGAGGCAGATACGTTCAACCAGCTTGTCAAGAGGGCTATCTTAGTTATCTAGTGCTCCTATAACAGAAATACCACAAGCAGGTGGGTTTAACAAATAAAAATTTATTCTATCACAGTCTAGTAGGCTGGAAGTCCGAATTCAGGGTGCCACCTCCAGGGGAAGGCTTTCTCTCACTGTCCGCTCTGGGGGAAGGTCCTTGTCATCAATCTTCCTCTGGTCTAGGAGCTTCTCTACACAGGAACCCTGGGCCCAAAGGATGCACTCTGCTCCCAGCGCTGCTTTCTGGGTGGTATGAGGTCCCCGTGTCTCTCTGCTCGCTTCTCTCTTTTATATCTCAAAAGACATTGGCTCAAGACACAAACCAATCTTGTAGGTTGCATCCTGCCTCATTAATATAACCACTGCTAATCCTGCCTCATTAACGTCATAGAGGTAAGATTTACAACACATGAGAAAAGCACATCAGATGACAAAATGGTGGACAATCACACAATACTGGGTTATAGCCAGGTTGACATGTATTTTGGGGGGACACAATTCAATCCATGACAAGGTCCATGTGGTTCCCAGACAGCAAAAGATGTTTGTGAAAGAGAAGTCCTATTAACAATTTCTGAGCAGAAACTTACTTGAAACTAACAAAACGTCTTGCAATGCAATCTGTAGAAGATTAGAATTTCGGGCAGCTCAGTTTTCAGACTCACACCAAATAAGCTAGATTCCCTGTACGCCTGGCCTTCCCTGTGCCACAAAGCAGGTGAAAGCTGTAGTCAGGATGTGAACCTCTTTGGTCTTGGATGGGGCTTGGGCAGATTGAAGTCACAAGCAAAGTTATGGTCATTTCCGAGGCCCTACTCCATTCATGAGTTGGTGTCGACTTCACAAGATCTAGTTTTTACTCTGGTTGGTATTATCTCCATTTTACAGCTTTTAAGACATTTGTCCCAGGGCACAGGGCATATGACAGAGCCTGAACTTGAAGGCATGACCATCTGATTTCAAGCTTTGAGCATGTGGGATTGATCATTGCCTTCCAAGCTGATGGTCAAATACAATGGAGAGAGCACAAAATGAAGACTCGGAAGACCTGGGTTTTCCTCCTGCTCTGATACTTTGCTGCGTGACTTTGGGTAAGATCTTAGCTTCTCAGCAAAATGGAATAATGATGCCTGAAGTGTTTACCTCACAGATTTGTCAGGGGATCAACGCAGCCTATCTAAGGGGAAAAAACAGTGAGGCCTACTACAAAATGTCTGCAGAGGTTACTGCTACCTTTACGGGAGCCGGTGTGGACTTTCAGCAAGCACACCTAAGAATGAGTAAGGTCGCCTTTAAAAGAGCACTAAATTGTGGAGACATTTTAAAAATCACTCGCAAAAACACAGGCCAAAATAAAAGCGCACTGAGAACATACCATGAATAACAAATACAATATGAACCAAAAGAAGGATAAAAACTACTGCTTAACTTTGTATCCCAATTTTCCTACTGTCTTAATACAAACTATTCTTTCCATAAATAAGAAATTTTAAAGCTAATTACAAGCAAATAAAATGCCCTACAATCAGTCTCATTAGATTAATGGGATCATTTTCAATAGGCATTCTGCACTGAAAGCAGTACTGGGCTTCAGAGGCTCCACATTCCTATCCAGGTGTCAGCAATTTGTCTAAATCACGCCTATTAACCCAGAAAGGTCTTCTCTCATTCTAACAAATTTAAAGTTCATACTTAGTCAAGATTTTCCCCACAGCACTGCCCATTTGGAAATCAAGCCATCCTTTTTATAAAACACGTACAGAAACATGTGCGTATAAATGCAATGTAAACAAACCACACACACACACAAAAGCCCAATGCCCTTTTTAATGGGGAGTTTTCCAACCAGAAATCCTGTAACCAGATATCTCTGCAATGTCCAAAACCCATGTAACTCTGGGAGTGGAAGCAGCAAAGAAATTCCACGATACATATCTGACATTCTTCCTTACCCCAGGAAATCCCTCACTCACTTCTGGGAACACTGTCCTAACAGGTTATCATCACAGCAAAGGCATGTCCCTCCTAATCTGATCGGCAGGGTTCTACCCAGCAGTCAACCCAAAGCCACATTTTGACATGAACAGAACAGGGGAAAATTAGAGCTCCTGATTTTTACTTGATAAGAAAGTCTGAGGTCAGGACTTCCTGTTTTCACACCAAATACTGACTCAGGACACTCAGCCAGCACACCTCTTGAAGCTAAGAAGCAAATTTCACTACTGTTTCTACTCGGTCAGCCTTCACCCTCCAAAGGTCTAAATGGCATTAATGAGTTCTCGGCTTAAAGAAAAAACTAATCTCCAATGGTGTCTGCCGTCTGTCTCTTTCAGAAGAGAGCGAAAATCCCAGTGATGTGGGGACACGGGACCTGTGTCAGGAGAGAGGGACTTTCGGGGAAGGGCACAGACAATGAAGAACGGTGGGACTATTCTGCAATCCCACTCAGTTGCAAGCCGTGATCTCACAGGGTCCTGCAGAGAGTAGTCAGTAATTCTTAACCTTGGTTGCTCATCAGAATCAGCTGGGGAGCTTAGTAGATGCACAGCCTCACCCCGGACCGACTGTATCAGACTCTTGGGAGATGGGACCCCAACATCAGTATTATTTGAACCTCCCCAGAAGACTCCAATGCAGAGCCAAGGTTGAAGGCACCAAGCTCTACAGAAGGTACAGTACCAGCAGTCACACCAGGAAAACTTCTTTTATCACGGGCTTGTGCTCATCTGCTTTTCTCCACCTATGGAGCCAGATCAATGTGGGCCATCAAGGTGCAGTGTAGTGACAGGGATGTCTCCCTAGGGCTCACTTTCAGTCTTCTCCTCTCCAAGCTCTCTTCTCCCAATGCAGAAGCAAACCCCACGGCTTTGTGCCAACTTTAGTGACCTAGCAAATGATCTGCATACCACTCTCCACCCCCAGTCCAAAACACCAAACCCGTTGCCGTTGAGTCGATTCTGACTCATAGGGACCCTATAGGACAGAGCAGAACTGCCCCATAGGGTTTCCAAGAAGTGGCTGGTGGATTCCAACTGCCGACCTTTCGGTTAGCAGTTGAGCTCTTAACCACTGCACAACCAGGGCTCCACTCCACCTCTAGCCCCCCCCAAATTATTCTACCACCTAGGTAAATCACACACACACGCAGACACCATCACCACCTGCTCCATTACCTCAGGAAATCACTGCCTTAAACTCTGTAAGGCCAGAGTTAAGGGGAAAGCTACCTTAGACAAAGCAATGCTCAGAACCTGCCATGGCGCGGTTTTGCCTGGACTTCACACTGCAGGCTGTCCCCAGGTTACGAACATCCAACGTATGGACTACTCGTACTTATGAAAAGACTGCCATAAAGCCTATTACGGAACGTCCCACTTACAGGCAACTCATATTTTAGAACAGACTGCCGTAAAGCCTACTGTATTAAAAATTTGAGTTCGCAATTAACCAACGCACGCACTGCCTTGTGATGCTCATGAAAACACTGCTCGGTTTGGAGTGTTTCTTAACTGTTTTACATGCACAGAAAGGTGAAGTATACACCGCATTCTAAGACAAACATTTAACTGACACTAAATAAGAACCGTATATTCCCGTTCTGACTCACCTACAAATCCGACTTACAGACAGACGTAGGAACAGATCGCTTTGGTAACCCGGGGACTGCCTGTAATGCCCACAAGGGGGCCACCTGGAGGGGCTTTCTGCCCCACTAATTCTCTCTCTCTCAATGTGGATTTACCAACATGCTCTTCTGCTCTGACTACTAAGCTATGATAGCCTAAACCAAAAAGCCAAACCCACTGATGTCAAGTCGATTCTGACTCAGAGCAACCACACAGGGTTTCCAAGGCTGTAAATCTTCATGGAAGCAGACCGCCACATCTTTTTGATGACAGCCTTCCAAATGTCCCTAGGCACTCTGCTAGGATCATCTCGCTTGCATCTCCCTTGGACCACACAAGACATGTTTCATTATTCTGCCTTTAACATAGATGGGCTGGGGAAAACGGTCTGGGAGTTCAACCAGCCATGGTCAGAGTTCGGTGCAGGTCTCAGCCCAGATCCAGCTCCTCTGACCCCACCAGGAGGGTGCTGGGCCCACTATCTTCGGTGAAAGGCTCTCTGCCCGAGCAGCGAAGACTTGGGGTTTCTTGGAAAAGGGAAGTAGGCTGGGGCACCAAGGTAAAAACCAAAATTGCAACAGTTTTTGTCTGGTATGCATCTGATGGAAAATGTACTATGTACTCAAATTCTACAGTTCATTGAGAAACAGATCCTGGCACCTCCTTTACTAAAACCAAAACCTGAAAAACAAACGCTATAAAAAATATTCTGAACATACCTTTCACATAATAAGCGCTACCGCACAACAGCAGTTCCCATTTCCCAAGTGCCTCCCAGGTGAAGGCGCCATACTGAGCAGTTTTCCTAAATATTTCTTTCTAGACCTCACAACACCCCTATGAGAAAGGTAACTCAGAACTCATTACACAGCTGAGAGAACGCAGGTGCAGCGGATACGTAACTTGCACAAGGTCCCACCCAGCTAGTAAGTGGGGTTTAGGCCCCAACACATCTGCAACATGGAGCCCTGGTGGCACAGTGGTTAAGAGCTGGGCTGCTAACCAAAAGGTCAGCAGTTCGAATCCACCAACCGCTCCCTGGAAACTCTACGGGGCGGTTCTCCCCTGTTCTACAGTGTTGCTCTGAGTCGGAATCAACTCAGTGGCGGCAGGTTTGGTTTTTGTGTTTTATGTCTGTAACAAACAGCCCTAGTGGCGCAAGGTTAAGTGCTTGGCTGCTAACTGAAAGGTCAGGGGTTCGAACACAGCAACAGCACCACAGGAGAAAAGATGTGGCAGTCTGTTTCCATAAAGATTACAACCTTGGAAACTCTATGGGGCAGTTCTACCCTGTCGTACAGGGTCGCTATGAGTCGGAATCAACTCGACGACTGTGGGTTTGGTTTTTGGCTTATGTCTGTAACATTATGGAAAGTGCCTGTAAGCTGCCAGCTTCGCCAGAGCTGAGCTGGACGCCTGATGACAGAGGTACCTAACTGGCCGAATACGCCCCTGGTTATCACACCAGAATGCGACAATCAGCATAAGGAGTAAAGTCGGACGTCATCTCCCATTCCCTACTGGTGCGCTCACCTTCCTATGTGGTTTATAAAAGCTTTCAGTAACAAGAATGAGTATAAGGGAACTCTGGCCAGTCTAAAAATCAGGCCAAATTGCTTTTTTCCATCAATATTTCCATCAATAATCACATTTCCTTTACCTGAAAATCCTCCAGCTTTCAGAGGCATCAAGGGGAAATGGCTGGAATAGAAACGCTAAGGTCATGGACAAGGTCAATTTGTCACAAATAGGCACACATGTATGCAGCCCACCTGGGGAAAAAAGGCCCAGGAGAGGCAGCAAAGGCAGGAGAGAGTCTTTGCAATCAAGACGCATTCGGTGTCAGCCAAGTGTTAACCTTTGGAGAAATCCTGCAGGCTCCATGCCAATCAGCAAGACAAGTAACAGCCTGCTCAGCGTTCCTGCGTAATCCCCTGGAGGACTAAAGGAGTCTACCAACAACGTGCTAGATCCAGAGCTCCGGCGAACTTTTTCTGTGGGCCGAACGGTAAGGAGCTGAGACTCGGTGGGCCAATCTCTGTCGCCTACTTCTCTATCTCCCTCTCGCGCTCTCTCTCGCTCTCAACCCTTTGAAAACATAAAATACATTCTTGGCTCATGAGCCGCCCAGAAATAGGCCAAGGGTGGTTGCAATTTGTCAACCCCTATGCTAGACCACGGAGACAGCCAATATATAAGACTTTGCCCACTGCCTACCATGCTCATGATGCCGCCTGAATGAGCTGACGGAACCCAGCATGGGTTGCCACATGCAGGCGTGGCAGCTGTCCCTGACCTCTCAGAAATAATTTCCCATGCATCACTCAGCCACAAACAACACATCCGCTCCCCAATTCTCACTGCCGTGTTCCTTCTCCTGTCCGCCTCCAGCTTCCCAGAGGAAAAGGAGAGAAACATGACCATTTTGAGCACTTTCATACACCAGAGCTTTCTTCACTTGAGCTATTCTCATGATCACCTCACCCAAACCTCTGAAGCAGCTACTTTTACAGATGAGAGAATGGAAGTTTAAAGAGAACAAGTTACTTATTCAGAGAGCTAGAAGTGGTGAAGTTTAGCTCTTTAGTCCTAAAGCCAATCTTCTGTTATTACCCTACCCTGTGGTCCCTAAAAATCCACCTGTAATGGAACTGGCTATCTGTTGAGGATACGTCTTTTTACAGTTAATGCCAATGAGGAATAATCCTGTGCTCACAGCTGAAATCTCTTTGAAACATGGCCCTGGGGCAGATTCCCAGTAAGACAATCCTCTAAGACTATTCAGAAAGGTAAAGAACTGTATGTCTTTAAACAATCCCTAATAACAAATGCACACAAGTCCACCATCCATGGTGGACAGGTTTCAGCAGAGCTTCCAGATTAAGACAAAGAAGGGCCTCGCTATCTACTTCCAAAAATTAGCCAATGAAAACCCTATGAATCACAACAGAATACTGTCCAATACAGTTGGAAGATGAGCCCCTGGGTTAGAAGGCACTCCAAATACACAGTGGCTGCAATAATGGACTCGAGCATACCAACGATTGTGAAGAGGGCACAGGGCTGGAAAAGGTTTAGTTCTACTGTACACGGGGTTGCCGTGAGTTGGAGCCGACCCGACAGCATTTAGCAACAACTCAGTAGTACAGGGTATACAGCTCGAGTTAAAAGAGTCAGCCAACCTTACCCTACACACTTTACTGGGATCCTATATCCTGGCTTCCTATCATCACAACTTGCTTTCTGTCACTCCTCATCAACTGATCTTTGGCTCAACAGAGAAAGCTGTTAGCTCATCTTACTCATTTTCTGGCCCTGTCTCGTCCTCTTTCTCCTCTGCTGACCTTCTGCTTCTCTCCATGGCCTGTTTTTTATACATACACACACCTGCCTGCAGTAATACCTGATTCCTGAGCTGGAATCATCACCCCTAGAGAGAGGCTCCAAGGAGTAATGTCTGTCTAAACCAGTGGAGTGGCCCACTTGTCATCTCAGCTCATCTGTCATCATCATCTGTTGCTATACATGCTGTCCCCCACCCCCCACATCAATTCTTTCTTGGTCTCTACTTGGACCCAAACTGAAATGAAAGAAGGCTGCCATTACTGAGAAGAAAAAAGAAAAGAAATGGCTTTGTTCCGTCCTCCCAAAACCTATCACAGTTTCTGGAAGGAATCATAGGAAAATTAAATGAAAAGACAAGAAGGCCAAGGCTTGGTGGTGGAGGGAGGGGTAGGAGGGACAGAAAGAAAAAGGTTAATAACCAAGACTTACATAAATAGTTATTCCACAGAAAGAACAAACTGTTTATACTAAATGGTTCAACCTGCTGTCCACTATTTCCAGTTCCCATTCTGTCGACTCCAATTACGTTGCCCTCAAGCACACACCTCTTCCGCAGGCAAGTTAACCTCCTCCAGCACTACAACGCCGCCAAGAGAGGAAGTGATACAACACAACATTTCTTTGTTATTAGACTGTTTTGCCCGATTTTGCCATATTCATATAACAACTATGTATTACTTTTATAATTGAAACAGTAGTAAATCAGTTAAAATCGTGTTATGCCTTTTTCTATACTAAAAAGTCTCTACCGTCACACCAGCAATGGGGCACACAGATGAAATCAAATGCTTCCTCTTTCATAACCCCACAGCACTTTGAAAATAGCACTGAATTTTTTTTACACGTCACAAGTCAGTACAGCAAAGTGCTGAAGAGAATGGGTTTTGGAGTCAGACTGGCCCAAGGTTCATACCTTCAGTCAAGCCTGGCTTTGCCATTGTATGAGTTGGGTCCACAAAGGTCAGTTTGTAAAGTGGAGATCTACCTCACAGATTATACGTCATATAGGACAATAATGACGATTAGATAATCTAAGTTCTCATGTCATCTTGGTCTATACTAAGGATTCAACATCAGCTCTCGGTAACACAATTACCACACTGTATTAAAAATCGTATGTACAAGAAATGGGAACCCTCATAAATTCCTGGAGGGAACGCAAAATGGTGCAGCCACTTCAGAAAACAGTTTGGCATCTGATCCAGCAATTTCGCTCCCAAGTACTGACCCAAGAGAACCGAAACATGTCCACACAAAGATGTGTATGCGAATTTCCACAGCAGTATTCATAATCGCCGAACACTGAAAACAACCTAAATATCCATCAACTGGTAAAGGACAGACAAAACATGGTGTATCTATACAATGCAATACTATTCAGCAATAAAAAGGATTCAACTACTGATACAAGCTACATCAAGGATGGACCCTGAAAACATTATGCCAAGTGAAATAAGCCAGTCACAAGAGACCACATATTGCATGATTCCACTTGTATGAAATGTCTAGAAAAGGCAACTTTATTATAGAGACAGAAAGGTTAGTGGTTGCCTAGGACTGGAGGTGTGAAAAGAAATTTACTATAAATGAGCATCTCATGGGGAGGGGGGCAGTGAAAATGTCCTAAAACTGGATTAAGGCGACTGCTGCACCACTTGGTAAAGTCACTAAAAATCAATGAAATGGGTTAATTTTATAATATGCAAAATATACCTAAATAAAACTATTTAAAAGAAAAGTCACACCTACATATCTTTATGCACTGTCTCCCCTAAACGGCCGCAAGATCCTCAAGGGCAAAGACTTCACTCAGTTCCTCCTGCCCCAGCGCACAGCAAAACGCCTGGCACGGGGCGAGGGCTCAAACGCCCAGGGAGCCCAGCGCACAGCAAAACGCCTGGCACGGGGCGAGGGCTCAAAAGCCCAGGGAATGAATGACGTTCTGAAAATGAAACAAAAACGTTCTGTCCTTTTCCATATAGTCGTGATCTACACACGCTTCCTATCCCCGTCTACTCTTCTACCTGATTTAGCACCCAAAATCAATGCCCAGTGTAGATCAGGAACTAATCTGTCCATGCAGCTTCAAGCTGATCAAAATCATGACCAACACTTCAAGATGTATTCTGGCCAATTCTTTATGAAGGGCAGTGTTTGTCTCTAGTCAAAGTAAGTTTAAAAAGACTTTTCCTATTATGTTTTCATTATGGCAATATTTTGAAAACCTTTGGGACTGTGAGCACAGAATACAGAGCATAACATAGGTATCAGACACGGAAATGGTTGAAGATTCAAGAAAACTGTTGTTGTTAGTTAGGTGCCGTCAAATTGGTTCCGTCTCATAGCAACCCCATGTACAACAGAACAAAACACTGCCCATTCCTGTGCCGTTCCCACAATCGTTGCTATGCTTGAGCCCATTGCTGCAGCCACTGTGTCAGTCCATCACACTGAGAGTCCTCCTCTTTTTCACTGACCCTCTACTTTACCAAGCATGATGTCCTTCTCCAGGGACTGCTCCCTCCTGATAACATGTCCAAAGTACATGAGACAAAGTCTTGCCATCCACGTTTCTAAGGAGCATTCTGGCTGTAAATTATAATCCGATATAAATTTTAAAATTCTTTCAGGAAAGATATGTTATTTTTTACTTAGAAGCAGCCAATTTAATGAACACATCAGACGCTGTTTACGGAAAATTAAATCATTTAATCCTCGCCTTTTCAAAGATAAGAAAACGAACAACACAAAGGTTTGATGATTTGCCCAAGATCATAAAGCAAGTATGTGGTAGAGGCAAGATCTGAACCAGTTATTCTCAGAAGCCCACACCCTTTATCATAAGGAAGTTATTTTGTTTGTGTATCTAAACAACAGATACTGGTATCACCGAAACCTGGAATTAAGTAGGACACACCACATAAATTCTAGGTGGTGTGGAAGACAGCAACCTATACATTTAACTCACTACTTCACTATTTTTGCTACAATACTAGTTGAGAAAATAAAATCTTTTGAGTTTCAAATCAAGATTGATATAGTTCTTCTTTAATAATTATGGACTACTGAAACATACTCTTACTGGGTGCCATTCAGTAGACAGATAAAATGACACAGAACATAACTGAGACAAAGGCCTCTCATTCCCGGCTCCTCACTCGCTGTTCTCCAAGTATCCACACCGACTTTAATCATATGCCATTTATAACTTTTTATTTCTCATCCTAGCTTGAAGGCTGAGGCTGTTCACAAGACTGCATTAATTTCTCAACATGGTGGTCTATTCTCGTGATTTAATTATTTTCTTGGCCTCACATTCCACTGATGCCCAATGTCAACTGGTCTATCGGCCATTTTAAGGCATTACAAGTGGGACTTAAATAAGCAAATCTTTTAAGAGGTATGCAAACCTAAATAAATACTGCTGAGTATTTGTCTGCCAGGTAATGCCTTATGCAATCAAGATGTATCTATCTAGCTTTACCAGCATGTTGGTTCCAACTTCTTCCCCAGCTCTGCATTTTACTGACAGTAACTAAAAATTACAAGGCAACCTCCCAGATGTGGGGTTCAACTTTTCATACAGTAACCTTCATATCCATCTGTCACTTCATACTTGTCAGAGAACTGCCTTACAGATGGCTTCTTAGATCCAAGAGACAGCCTACAAGACAGTTCATTTATCTCAAATTAAGAAACAGACACATCGAAATCACGTGGCTGAGCCTGATAAGTACTCAGGTTTCCTGGCCCCTAATTTCCAATGCACCTTAAAATCTTCTTTTCAGAGGTGCAACGTGAAACGTGCACTCACACACGGTGCACTCACAGCACGGGGAAGCAAAGCAGATCACGGCCCCTGGGAATGTTGACAATGGCATCTACTTTCTAATATCTACACATCAAGGCACTAACACTCATGGATGTAGGAGCCCTGGTGGTGCAGTGGTTAAGCACTCAGCTGCTAACCAAAAGGTCAGTGGTTTGAACCCACCAGCCACTCCATGGAAGAAAAGATGTGGCAGTCTGCTTCTGTAAACACTCACAGCCTTGGAAATCCTATGGGACAATTCTACTGTGTCCTATATGGTCGCTATGAGTCAGAAATGACTCCACAGCAGTGGGTTTTTTGGGTTTTATGTATGGCTACAACTCAGGTTATATTCAGACCCCATAATTTCCAAAGTCAAAATCAGAACATGCTGTCTGACAAGAAATGGGTGTATGTGTGGACCTAATGGGACAAAGAACAAAATCTCAGACCCTCCAGTCACTGTAGTTTAAAACCCCTCCAGCCGCTGTGTACAGGGAAGCCCACCCAACTCAAAAAGCCAGTACAGCAAAAGGAGGAAGGAGACAGGACGTGGCTTTGCTCTGTGGCTGAATAAGAAAAAATAGCTAATAATGCTATCCTCCAAAAGTTTGCAGCTTCCATAAAATCCCTCCCTACCCAAGTATCCTACAGAGTTGTTTCTCTCCCAAAAAAGAAAGAACTAAATGCTTGAAGGGCAAACCAAATGAATAATTCAACAAATTTGCTCCCCCTGGCTGGACTGCAACTTGAAGTATGCATATATTTAACTGAAGCTTACAAAATTATTCTAGTAACTCAACTTTGATTCAGAGCTCAGATTTCAAAAACCTCAACCCTCAGAAACAAGAAGCAAAAAAGGCCTCTGAGCACAAAAATAGCTGTCATGAATTTTGAGCCCTGAGTCTGCACGTCCTTCACGTCACAGAAGGGGTCCTCGGTCCCTCTCTCGGAATATTCCAGTTCATAATGAACGCATGCTCTAAGAAAGGCCAGATCACTGGGTTCCCACCCACGGCCGATCAGAAGCAGCAGGCCAGGCTGAGGGTGGGCAACAACCGTACGCAGTGGCTGATTGTGGGGGAGAAAGAAAATAGAACAAAGGACAGCGATCCGAGGGTCTCTGCTCAAGCAGCAAACCCCTCCATTCCTAAACAGCCCCCAGGACATCACTGAATTCAGGGATAACCCAGGACACCTCCCAACGATGGGAGATCGGAAATGCTCCAGCTACCCCCTTCTGCGCCAACAGGGAGAGGTCTGAAAACACCATGCTGAAATAATTAATAAAGATGTACGCCCAAGAAAGGATTTGTTCCTGACACAAAAGAATCTGAACACCATCCCATAGTTTCTCCTTGAAGTCATCTCCTTTTCAATGTTTCTTCAATTCTCCAAATGGTATCAGCCCTTCTGCAGGTAACCTCTGCAAGGTCCTTTTTACAAGGAAGTTGTGTGCAGGTTCATGTCAAATACTGCTCCAGCAAGTGGGGCAAGGCTGGGACTGGGTCAGAACCAGAAAGTGGAGGGCTGAGTGTCAAGTTCTTGGTACAATTGCTTTCAGGGTTTCTTGGATCACAAATGACATTCACAATGACATACCACCTTCTTACATCAATGAGTAAGTTGTGATCAATAAACACTGTTGAAAGGTTGAGAAGTTAGAGGGTTGACATGTTGTGGGGTTGTTAACCGATGTCATAAAACAATATGTTTACTACTGTTTCATGAGAAACTGTTTGTAAGCCTTTACCTGAAGTACAACAAAAGAAAAAAAAAATTTTCCCCTAAAGCAGACAGAGAAAGTCTTCCCCTAGAACCAGTGCCCCGAGTTCAGACTTCTAGCCTCCTAAACTGTGAGGGGGAAAAAAAAAAATATGTTAAAGCCACTCACTTCTGGTATTTTTGTTATAGCAGTACTAATAAAAAAATTAAAAAAAAAATAAACACTGTTGAAGGAAGCATTAAAGGAATTCTCATATATTTAGTCTGCCTTGAGCACTGTGCTCTTTTAAGAACTATCTATATGAGATCAAGCTGACAACAGCAACTCGAAGGGTTAGATGAGAACTTAGGAGGCAGTGAGTTGACGCTAATGGGGGAGGAGTAATTCGGAAAAGGAGGGTGAGAATGGTTGCACAACTTGAAGAACGGAATCAACGTCCCTGAATTGTCCATGTGGAAATTGTTAAATTGGCGTATGTTCTGCTGTGTATAGTCTCAACGACAACAGAAAAATAAAATAAGTTATTAAAAAGAAGTAATTGGCATACATTTAAAGGATTTCCATCAAGGCAGCTAACCATTTACCATTAGATATCTGGTAGATTCAATCACCCACAAACTATCTGTTCCATAAATGAAATGTTAGACAAAAAGAAACTTTATTTTACTTCTGAGTGCCTCCTGGTCCTTTGCTTAGGAAGAATAGCCACAATATAAACTGACAAGTTTTAATACACTGGCTCTAATTTGGAGTGAGTCAATTAGTGGAACTCAAGCTTAAAAACAACCAGGAAGAGACTTCCAGCAGCAAAAGGCAGCAAATGAAAAGGATGTTTATGCAACCAACAGAATAAAGATGAGAAAGACCCAGCTGCCATAAAACAAGAGAACAGCTACAACCCTGAACTACTGATAACAAAGACTACCTGCCAAACGCAGTGAAATCGGAACCAGGCTGAGGGAGAAGAAGGAACAAACCCACAACTCTAGTCTAGACCTCGTTTAAGGGCAGATGTCTTTGAAACTGAGAGGGCCCTTGGCGCTCCAGACACTCTTTTCTAGGACTGGCAACAGCTGAGGTCATGGGGAAGATACTAGGTGGCAGGGATGGCCTATGTGGGACCCAGCTCCACACCACAAAGCGCACAGGCCTGGCTGCAGAGGGCATCTCTACCTCCCTGACTCAAAGAACCCAACACGAGGCACACAGAGACAGACACCTCTAAAAGAAAGGAGGTGGCAAGAAACAAATGAAATAAGCAAAAGGTAAATGAGGGAGACATTTTAAAAGAATTCCCAAGGAAAGGGTGGGGCATTTCACACAAATACTTCTCTCGACTCTCAAAGAAATTAAAGAAAACCTGGATTCTCTTTTTTAAAAAATCTCAAAAAAGGGTTAACACAGTTGAGGATGAAAAGAGTAAAATCACTGCCTAAATAAACCAACATTAAAAGCAGCAAGAAGTAAAAGAGGCATTGCTGAAAACAATGACACAGGGAACAGCCCTATCACCTAAAAAAACAGAAGATAAAACAATGTAGCTGATCAGAAAAGATACACAGCAAAGCAAAGGAGAGTTCACGTGAAAAGCAAAATAAGGTAACAGCAAAAATCCTACACAAAGGAAATAATTAGGCAAATGGAAAGATTCAGATATTCACTGAAGTGTCTCCATTTTTTTTAAAAGCTGCATACTACCTGAGCAGATAGCAATGTACAATTACAGAAATTATCCTGCAGCCATACAAGGGACTACTAAGCAGCCGATGACAAATAAAAACGTTTATTGATTGCCACAGAAATGTATGCCAATATGTTCAACAGGAAAAAGCACATTACAGAGTAGGGCAGATAGAGTGGTTCCACTCTGGTTTAAAAACAGACATACCGATCACACACACGTTCACAGTGGTTACCTTGGGGCTGGGTGGCGTTTACTTTCTTCTCTAGGGTTTTTCTGCATTAACCCGATTGTTAACAATGAGCTTATTTTACATATTCATACTAAGAAGTAGAGCTACATTGCCATTTGTACTAAACACACATACACTAAAAGATCAAAACGGTCAAATGACTTCAGGAAGAAGATTTTTACTCTACGGTCCAGAAGTCCTGGATCAAACCATCTCGGTTGCTCTAAGCTGGTAATTCCACCTCTAATCAACTACCCTAAATCCATCTGGATAATAATAAAGAAACTAAAGAAGCAAATGCTCTTCTATACTAGATTAAACATCCTGAATTATATAACATCAAACACTGTGACTGCTGCATTACTTTCTAAACAATTCTTCAATTCCTCCCAGAAGAACCAATACACAAAATGCAAACACTAAAAACAGATTGCAAAGTTGATGTTTAAACCCATTTAATTTTTTTTTTTCTGAAGATAAAAAGGAAATGTGAAACTATAAAGAAACTGGAGATCACAGGAAATTTTTTAAGATACAGATGTAATTCAATCTTTATCATTTCTAGGTTCAGTGAAGAATAAACAAGAGAACAGACATAACTCACAACATATGAAACAGTTCTAGTCAAAAACTAACACATTTAATTACATGTGCTCCCTCACTTTCAGGCAAAGAACCAGATGTGGCAGGATGATCACTGTAGCAAAGGCCGAGGAACTCGGGCTTCTAATGGCTGAGAACAGAGTGGCATTGCCAGGGTTCCAGCTGACAAGAGTATGATTCGCATTTCAAACACACACCTAATGAAGGGATGCAGATGGAGTCTGAGGGCCTTCTTGCCGTAGGCAGTGTCCCCACCAGCTCTGTCGCGAACCGTTCAGGCAGATCTCAAATGGCTTGGCCCATCAATGAAAAGACCTATCCCTTACTTTCAAAAGCCTACTTACCTTCTTCCCACTAAATGTAAAAAACAAACTATATTCCCTTTGAGTAATTCATTCCAGAAGTCTTTTTTATATTTTTGGCTTTGCGTTTTTTTTTTTTTTAAATGATGAAATCATCAGACCTGTTAAAAAGCTAGAACTACGGATGGTATTACCATAAGGTGACCCAGTTTTGCCAAGAATATGGTGGACTGGGGTTTTCTTCAGTTCACTGGCCAACCCAAGAGCTTATCCACCACCAGACTGCCTGCCTGTCCCTCTGACTGGCCTCCCATTCAACCAAACCAAAGATAAGCAGGCTAGCTGCCAGTCGTCCAAAGATGGCACACAATGGGCCTTCTTATCTACAACTCCACAAACGTAGATGGTGGAACCTCCATAATGAAATTCCCACTTCTCATTCCCAACAACACGTCAAGAATCAAGCAATATCGAGAATGGAGAGTGCTGACATGTCCTGGGGTTGTTAACCAATGTCAAAAAAATAATATGTGTACTATTTAATGAGAAGCTAGTTTGTTCTGTAAACCTTCATCTAAATTAAAAAAAAAAAAATCAAGCAATAGGTTCAGAAGAGCCAAGGAGATGGATTTTCTCAACTAAAACCTGACACAACACATTAACTCTTTGTCGCATGAACCCTTGTAGTTATTCACGCCTTCATCTCTAAGGCGCTCTAACACCCCAGAAGTTCCACCTCTTTCCATATCCGAGTGCTTTAAGGTTTAATTTTTCACATTAAAAAAAAAAAAAGTTTGTGGAATAAACATACTTGTTAAATTAAGATTTCAAATCCAAAATTACCATATATTAAATTTTTTTTTAATTTCTGCTTCCTTCAAAACATGTTCTATTATAGTATAGTAACCAGTTCTGTAAATTAAAAAAAAAAGTCTCCTAATAAAAAAATAAATTAAAAGAAGGATACAGATTTTTAAAACATCAAGAGTGTTTGCTATGAGCTACTTTCCAGTATTTGCACTTAGATACCCCTTGTCTACTGACTACTGTAATGGCATACCATTTGGGGGGACACAGGAGTGGGGTTAGGCGGCACAATCTATAATTGTGAAATATTGTTTTCTTTGCAAAGCTCCCAATTCTGTTCCACTATCAACCCAGTAACCCTGACCATATTACCAACTCTTTCTGACCAACAGAACAAACTGAGAAAATGCACCACATACGAGAACCCTTTCTACACTCTACTATCACAGCCTCAATCACCTATCCAATCAAACAATCCTGAACTGCAGTTCTTATCTATACAGAACTACCTGCTGCTAAACCCTCAAGGTAGATGATACTGTTACGGAACTGGGTCACCAATCCATCCTCTTCTCCACAGAGAACTCAAGGGAAAGAGACCCTGCTCTCCACTCCAGTAGTAAATCCACTGAAGAACTGGGCATCGTGCAAAGAAAACATGGGCGTCTACAGCCAGATGGATGGGTTCAAATCCATCTCTGCCTCTTATTAGTTACTTCCCTCTCTGAGCCCATCTATAAAAAAAAATAGACAAAAAAATGCATAAATACTATAATTGTCCTGAGAATAAAATCTAAAAAATGTTTAAAACTTGCACATAATAAATGTTCCTATGTTCCCATCAGAATTTGACCTGAAGCTTTAGTTTCACTTTCCCCCTCACAACTGGAGCCCTGGTGGTGTAGCAGTTAAGACCTCAGCTGCTAACCGAAAGGTCAGCAGTTCAAATCCACCAGCTGCTCCTTGGAAACCCTGTGGGACGGTTCTACTCTGTCCTACAGGGTCGCAGTGAGTCGGGATAGACTCAACGGCCACGAGTTTGGTTTTCTGAGTCACAACTGCCGTTGTCACACGCCGCGTCGTAGGTGAAACAGTGATGAATGGCACACGGTAAATCGCAACTAATGACTGGACGTGGGAAGCTAAACCATGTAAGTGTCAAAGAGCTGATCCACCTCCAGGGTTTGTCCTCAAAGTACACACCGACCACGTGTATCTGACCATTGATATCCTCCCTCAGGCCACATCATTTTCTCACCATGAAAAATGAATAAATCATTTAACTTACTCTATGATCTTCAACATGCATCTGTATCTCAGGTAAGCGCTTAAGTAATAATAAGTAGAAAAGCCGCTCAAACCATGACCCTGGCCTAGGACGACTGGTCGGTACTCAGGGGACTCCTGCAATTGAGTTACTGCTCATACGAACTTCACTGGAGATGCTGCTGTCCTGTGATCCTTGAGATCCCATAACACTCTGAAACACAAGGCCTTCAGATAAGGAAATTTTCTCTGATCATCTGAAATGTATACAGCTAAACACCCAATGAGCTTATATAACTTCCTTCGTAAGCCTAACGTCACCCACGTCATCCTGACTGCCTATGCCTGATGTAACCTCACAAAGGTACGCAGCTATCCTTCTCCTTACATCTCTTTAATGTAATGATTTTGACTTTCCTACAGGAATCACACTTACTCAGGCAAGTAACCTACAGCACACTATTAACTCATTTGCACAGTTTGTTTACAGTGGACAGAGGTGGAATGCTGCAGACTCGCCACTTGATAGCTAAATTCAATACTAAATTATAGACCAGCCACATATGTAGGTGTATTTTTTTTAATTTGAACTCAAGCTTTATTCTTTATTCAGGTTTTCTGTCGGCGGCTGCAACAAATTCAATACTCCACAGAGGGATTTTCATCCCAAGTTATACGTCACTAACACTGTTAGTCATTTACAACTAAGGTAATTCTTCAGAAAAGTTCAAAGCTTTCTAGTTTCTTCTCCCTGCCTTTTTTGTGATAGGAGCAGCCTCTGTCCTACAGTCTGTCTTCCTTTTCAAAAGACAAACCACCAGTAACATCACTGAAGTCCTTACACACTGGCCTCCTGGGAAAGCTTAGACACAGCCACACTTTTCCCAGAATCTGCAGTTTACTTTTGCATAAACTCTTACATTTTGGTCCAGAGGCCCAACTCTAAGTATGCAAAATAAAATGAAATCATTTATACAGCCTACTGTTTTGAGTGTATTCAATCCAACACTTAAAACAAAAAAAGCAGGAAAAAAAAACCTTCTAACTGAAGAATAAAGATTGAATTCGAATTAAAATAATACATACATCCATACTGTGATCAGTCTATAAATCAAGATCTACCAAGGCTTCCATCTCTCCTTGTTCTCTGACCCTAAAGCAAATCAGAAACAAGGGAAGAGGACACTTAGCCCACGTTAGGGCTGATCCAAATTATCCAAACCACTGAGAGACCACCTGGCTTAAACACCCATTGTACTTTCTTCTTTAGCACTTTTATCCTGGTCCCAACTATAAATCTGTCTAGTACCTTTTCCATTATCCCCAGTAGGGTGAGAAGAAGGAAAAAATGTAATCCTACACATCCCCGCCAGTCACCCCAAACTACAGCCAATTCTATGAGCACACCCAGTCTATTAACTGAAGTGTGCTTTGCCTACTGGTACCTTAAAGAACTGCTCAAATAAACAGCTCGCATGTCACCTCTCTGCTAAGGTTTCCTTTCTTTAGTCCACTCTGTACCCTCTCTGGTTAATACCCCTCGTACTCCATTTGCTTGCTTGAACGTTTGCCCCATACTTGGCCGAGAGCTCATTCAGGACAGCAGATGTATCTTATCCATTTTCCCCAGCCTCCGGCATGGTGCATTAAACATAGCAGGCATTCAATAAATCTGTGTTGGTTGAAGAACGAGTATCATGTCTCATCAGGAATATCAAAAGCACTTAAGTGCTGGCAGAAATTGGATTGCTTGAGGGGTTCTTGGTTAGAGGTGAGTGACATTTCTATCGGAATTGCTGAGACAGGGAAGAGAAAAAAGAAGTCGCATGGAATTCCCAAGCCCTCCCTTCAGTTCTAAACGTCAGTGAACAATCCTCTGCAATAAGGTGACCACAGGATCCTTACCCTCAACACCAGTTACCTCCACCAACCAAAACCCACTGCCACTGAGTAAATTCCGGCTCATGGCGATCCTAAGAGGTCAGACTAGAACTGCCCCAAAGGGTTTCCAATGCTGTTGTTACGGAAGCAGACTGACACATCTTTCTCCCACGGAGCGGCTCCACCACTGTGCTACCACGGCTCCTTTTAGTTACTCCAGGGGAATAAAATTGTACAATTCTGTATTGTTTGATTTGTTTCTATAATCAGACATGTGTTACACTTGTAATATTTTAAGGAAATTAAAACATACTAAAGCTAAATTTTTTTAAAGGAATCCTTACATTAGTCTGGGGGGAAAAGGTGCCATGTGACATTTTTCCTTCCTTACAATTCCCAGCCACCACCCACAAAACTGTAATTATGGGAAGGGACTGAGACCCTGTAGAGTAAACCCAAGCCAGAGGCGTGAGACACCCACAACAGGTCCCAGCAAGGTGGGACCTTCACGGGGGTTCAAGGGTGGCAAGAATGGGTGTACACAAAATGGAGGAGGGAGAGGCAGAGAGGCAGATCACCCATGAAAGAGGAAGGGACTGCCTGTCCCATACCAGGGGCAAGATCTTCTTCCACTTGACCCAGCTAATAAAGGAGAAGGGAAATTAAAGCGAGTTAAGGATATTAAAAAGAAAAAAGAATCAATTTAAAAAAACCAAAAGCATTGCTGTTGAGTCGATTCCAACTCATAGCGACTCTACAGACCAATTTAGAGAAAGAAAATGTACCTTCATTCTCAGTGTGCACACTCAGTTTTTTAACTTATCCTCAAAATAACGGGAGGGACAGAGGACCAAAAGGAACTATGCGGAAATGGCCTATTAGAATCTTCCCTTGCTGGTTCCTGGCGGGCTGCCAAGAGTCACTTACTTCTTAGAGGACATAATTTCAGGTACACACCTTGAGAGGCCTAAGTGCACGCTGCTTTCATAGCGCCAGACTGGCCAGGGGCGAGCCCGGCTCCACCACGCCATGAGAAACTACGGTGGGTTTAGTCAGAAACTGAACAGTCAACGATGGAAAAATGGTATATGTAGAAAAATATTTCAGTGGAAGCAAAATGACATGCGCTTTAAATATCCTCATTACTCCAGTGAACCCCCAAGGAGCCCGTACTTCCCAAGGAAACTTAATGCCCACTGCTCTCTACACACAAAACAGAACTTATTTTAAAATGGGCCATTTCACTTTAATTACTAAAATTACCTCTGGCTAAAATGGTAATACAACAGGAGTTCTGATTTAACTTGCCAAGTTATATAAATTGTCATCTCCAGACCCCCAAGTTGTACAGTACATCAGGCCTCTTACAGATTAAAATAATTAAAACTAAACCACGAGATAAAACCTCAAAATCCCCCCCAGCTCAGTACTGAAGTCTCACTCCTGAGGTTCACCCTTCAGCCCAAGATTAGACAGGACCATAAAACAAAACGAGACTAAATGGGCACACCAGCCCAGGGGCAAGGACAAGAAGGCAGGAGGGGACAGGAAAGCTGGTAATAGGGAACTCAAGGTCGAGAAGGGGGAGTGTTTGTTGACATGTTGTGGGGTTGGCAATCAATGTCACAAAACAATGCTCTGTAAAACTTTATCTAAGGCACCATAAAAAAGGAAATTTTATTAATCACCCAAAATACCCTATCCCTAACACTGCTTTCATTTTTCTTAATTATTCTCCGGAATAGGCCCACGTGTGTACCTATTCATAACCTAGCTGCCCTCGTAATTCACTATAATCATGCATTCTGCTTTTTTCACAGAGTAAACACTCTGCCATTTCAGCATCTCCCTACCATTTGTAACTGACACCACAATATGCACTGGTCTCACGGAGCACACACTCTCCTGTTGCTGCTGTTGCGTGCTGACTCTGATTCACAGCGACCCTATATGACGGAGTAGGGAGCCACAGGGTTTCCTAGGCTGTAATTTTTACAAGAGCAGATCAACGGGTCTTTTCTCCCACAGAGCAGCTGGGTGGGTTCAAATCGCCTGACCTCTCGGGTAGCAGCTGAGCACTTAGCCGCTGAGACACCAGGGCTCCTTGTCGTTGGATAACCAAGTTTACAACGAACTTTCAACAGAAAGCTCAGGGTAGTTTTGTTCTGTTTTTTAATAAAAACTTCTTACACAGATTAGAGTCTTGTTCTTATAGGAACGTCTCTCTTCCTCTAGATAAGGGCCCTACTTCGCACATACTGACTTAAAGATGTGCATGGCTAATAAATTTACTCATTTACTGAAGGTCCCACCTCGCTAAGGGTTCTATCTTTTAGAATTTCTCTCTCTCTCCTAATCTTGAAGAACTGTCAATTACATGGCCTGGCTCCACCAGCAAGGCGGGCAGGTCACATAGCCTAGCCAGAGACCCCATCCCTCTTGCCACAGGGATTGGTCCAGGATTAGAGACCCCACCTAAGCCAGGTCCATCAGCACCCCCCTAAGAACGTGCGTGTGTGTGTGTGTGTCTGTGTCTGTGTGAGTGTGCGTTTTCCAACTGCCATAGAGTCGATTCTGACTCATGGCAACCCCACGTGTCAAAGTAGAACTGTGCTCCATAGGGTTTTCAGTGGCTGATTTGTCATAAGCAGACTGCCAGGCTTTTCTTCCAAGGCAACTCTGGGTGAGCTCAAACCTCCAACCTTTCAGTTAGCGGGCAGCTGAGCACAGTAAACGTTTGCACTGCCTAGGGACTCTGAAGAACTTGTGCTAGAGCTACTGGAAAAGAGAGACACTCTTTTTTTTCTCCAGGATCACACAGGGAAAGCTGAGAGCTTCTGGTGGCCACCTTATCACGGGCTGGGGAGCACCCAACTGAGACTTCAGTCACACCAGGGAGGCAGAGCTGCAAATCTCAGTCCCGATGGCACTGTATGAGCCTCCAGGTCCAGCTGTGCTGAAAGTCAAAATCCACCGTATCCCTTTCAGCTGTGTGAGGGAACAATCAAACCCACTCACTGCATGGAGTCGATTCCGACTCATAGCGGCCCTACAGGACAGAGCAGAACTGCTCCTAGGGTTTCCAAGGCTATAATCTTTACAGAAGCAAACTGCCACATCTTCCTCCCTCCGAGTGGCTCGTGGGTTCGAACTGCTGAACTTTCAGTTCACAGCCAAGCACTTTAACCACTGCACCATCAGGCCTCCTGAGAAAATCCCCCTTTTATTTTTGCTTTCGTTAGTTGGGGTTGTTACTCTGCTATATACTACTGGACAGAAAAAACAACAAACCTAACCCACTGAGTATCTACCCCAACTGAGTACCCAACACCACTGGGGTCACACCAAACCAGGCCGGGTAAGAAGCACCACGGAGGCCCCAAAATCGGCCTGGCTGAGATGAAAAGTATGTTTTGTTTAGTTAAGCTAGAGCCTTCCGCACTGATCCTTGCAGGCTTAACTAGAGACTGAACTGTTCAAACAACATCCTTTTTGAACTGCGGGATCCAACTCCTTAACCAGTCACTTTGTGATCCGCTTCAGAGTGGCAGCATCCGTTAAACTGCGCACTGAAGACATTAGGGTCAAGCTGAAGTGCCGTATTAATTACTTGGAGCTCTGGTGTTTGATTTATCTAATAAAACTTTTTAAAAAGAAACTCCTGCCACCTAAGAAAGGACAAGCTGCTCTTGATTTACTGACCATCAGCTTATGAACTGTTCTCACTGGTAAGAGACGAACCACCCACGGCCCCTCTCTCACCCCTGTTGGTCCACCCTGGGGCGAGAGTACTGTGCCTATGACATCACGTGTAATGACGACTTCACATTCTGAGACAGCAGAATTCAGAGAAGAAATGACTATGGAAGGCAGGTAAAGGCTCTTCAACGCAAGCCTGCCTATGAGGTGTGAAACACGGGCTCCTCCCTTTTCATCCCACCTCCTTAGAGTGATCGCACCCATTCCCATACTGCTGACTGCCACCAATGACCTAACTAATAAATCAGCACTCAGTCCCTAACCTGGGCTCTGCCTCTCAAGTTTCAGACCCATGTATGCAACCAGTTGTTGATTTCCTCCAGCTACAATCTGACTAACCTGGAACAGAATTCCTTATCTAGTGGCTTCTTCATCTTCCATCTTCTATGCCAGTTGGTGGCCCACCAATCACTCACACAACCAAGCCAGAACCCTGGAGGCCATCCCAGGACCCCTCCCTTCCCTCCACTGCCATCATCCTGAGCCCTGCTCATTCTACCCACATGCTCTCTCCTGAGCCATCCTCCTTCCTCCCCATCCACCCCCGGGTGCCTTAGTTCAGCGGAGCCTCGGCTCTCACCTGGACACCTGTGGTCTCCTAGTTAAGACCAGCCTGCTCCTTCGTCAGTCCAACCACAAAACTGTGAAAATGTAAAACTGGTCTCACTCTGCTGCTTACAACCTTCCCGGGAATTTCAGCTCATCTAGAAGACTAAAGCCCAAACCACTTAGAAGGATCCTTTATGATCTGGTCCCCAACTACCTCATCAGGTCTATCTCCTGTACTCCCTCCTTTCCCTTCAAAATCCAACAAAACTGAATTTCTTGTGCTCTTCCAAACACTCTATGCTATTAAAAAACTCTACGTTGTTGGACATTCTAATCTGTCTGGAATCCCTCTGCCTGCCTTTAATTCTTCCAGAAGAGAGCTCAGGCATAATTTCCTTTACTAATATTCCAAGCTGCCACTTCTCCAAATTTAATTACTCCCTCCACTGTGCTATTTCTGTGCCTTATACTATAACCGCATTTATCCCAATCAAGTATGTTTACATATTGCCTGTTACTAGACTCTAAGCTCCTTGAAGATAGAGTTAATCATTTATTTATCTTTCTTACCCTAAAGCCAGCACTGTATCTGCCACATAGCAGACCCCTCTTCTTCAACCCTAAACATCATCCCCTATATAATGCCATGAATGTCTCACTGCCTAACAATCTATTAGATATCTATTTAGATCAACACACATTCTTGCTTCCTACAACTAAAAAGGACTACTACCTGTATGAACTAGTATGACTGTTTTCCCAAGGTCTAGCTAGAATCCACTCCAAAACAAGCAATAGGAAGTTTAATTGGGAACTACTGAAAGCTACTGAAAGGGTGTAGTAAAGAGGTTATCACCGGATCCTCATGTTGTGAAGGCAATAAAGGATCGGGAAGCGTACTGGAGGTAACACTGAGATCCCAAAAACCCGCTGCCGTTGAGTCGATCCCACCTCACAGCGACCCTGTAGGACAGAGCAGAACTCACAGCCAAGCACTTAACCACTGTGCCACCAGGACTCCTCAGTGAAGTCCAGGATACTAGAAAAAAAAACAATTTAAACTACTCGTAAATACTGCATGAGTCCAGTCCTGCACCAAGAAAAGTAAAGAAAATTCCACCTTCTCCTCCAACTCTCTTATGCTAACCTGCTTCCTGCCTTGAGAACCAGAAACTCAAGAGCACTTCCTAATATTAAAGTTCAACTGGACTTTGGGTTAAAGGCTTTTCTAGCCCAGCCCCACAACCACTGTTTATAAACTTACCTCTTTTATGAAGACGTGCTGGACTTCTAACCAATAAACTTACACATAAAATCTAGACTGTATTTGGGAACGCCCATATTTTAAACTTTATTTCCGACACATGAGAAGCTATGCTTCTTTCTGCGTCAAATTATAACAATTGTGACTTTGAGGCTAAAAACACAGTCACAACACTAACATACCGCTTCACTGACTTTCCTGTCTCATAAAATGCTATTGGTTAAATGATCAGTCTACACACACACACACACACACACACACACACACACACACACACACACACACACACACACACACACACACCTTTTTAGCTTAAAATAACAAAGATCATCACAACCAAGGTCTGACAACACTTCCTTTTTTCTCTCACTTCTATCAAACAAGTTTCCATTTCCGTGGCCACTCCTAAGAGTTTAACAAATCACTAAAGACAGTCAATACAAGATAGAAAAATTTGAAAATCTGAATAAAGAAAAAAGCACACAGGCTCGAGGAAAATTCAGTAATGCTAAATTCTCGCATTACTGCCTTAATTTTCTCCTTATTTTCTATTCATTTAAAAAAAAAAACAAACATGGTAGAAGAGGAAAAGCAGCACAGGTCCATATCCCTTATCCAACACTGAAAAAACCAGATTTCTGAAAACCAACAGTTTTCCATTACTCCTTGGAGGCAAAATCTAAACTGATTTTGGCAAGAAAACCTGAAATGATATGGGGTTATTTACAGTCTTAGTGTTACAACACGGATCTTGCTGCCTCAGGCCAACTGGTGTGCTCTACGCAGCAAGGTGTCTGGTCTGCAATGGTATTCGCCATTACAGCTGCAGCCCCCACACCCCGTTCATTTATGTACCTTATGCGGGGGGGGGGAACAATTTAAACACAGTAAGTGTTATTTTGATTTTGTATTGCCCCCTAACTCAAAACGCATACACTATGTAATCATTAAAAAGTGGATTGCGCCTATTTTTGTCTGAATATTCATTAGAATAGTAATTTAAAGTCATAATATTTGCACTTATAGCCCTGCCAAGCTCCCATACCATCTAAAATTTTTAATGACATCAAAAGAATCAACAAAGTGAAGAGACAACCTAGAGACTGGGAGAAAGTATCTGGGAGCCATATATCGGAGAAGGATGTAATATCCCGAATACCAAAAGAAGGCCAACAACTTAACAACAAAAAGACAAACAATCCAATCAAAAAATGGGCAAAAGAAATGAATAGCTATTTCACCAAAGAGGATATACAAAGGGCCCACAACCACATGGAAAGCTGCTCCACATCACTGGTCACTAACCCACACACCCGATGCCACTGAGTTGATTCTGACTCACAGGACCCTCTCGGACAGAGGAGAACTGCCCCACAGGGTTTCCAGGGAGTGGCTGGTGGATTTGAACGGTCAATCTTTTGGTTAGCAGCTGAGCTCTTAACCACTGAGCCACCAGGGCTCCGGGTCATGAAACCCAAACCCACCATCAAGTTAATTCCAACTCATAGCGAAGAAGATGCAAATCGAAACAATGATGTACCACTTCACCCCCACTAGAAGGGTGATTACTGAAAACAAACCAACAACCATCTCCCCAAAAAAAGAACGTTAGCAAGGATGTGGAGAAACTGGAACCCTCATCCACTGCTGATGGGAATGTAAAATGGTGCAGTCCTACTGTGGAAAACAGACTGGCAGCTCTCCTCAAAAAGTTAAACACAGACCTAGCATATGACCCAGCAATCCCAATCTCAGGTATATATCCAAAAGAACTAAAAGCAAGAACACAAACAGAAACTTGGACACCAATGTCCACTGTAGCACTATTCACAATAGCCAAAATATGGAAGCAACCTAAATGCCCTTAAACAGATGGAGAACCAAAACGTGGTACATACTTATTGTAGAATATTACTCTGCCACAGAGAGAAATGAAGTCCTGATACATGCTGCCACATGGATGAACGGTGAAAACATTACGCTGAGTGAAATGAGTCAGTCACAGAAGGGAAAATACGGTAATGATACAACGTGAATGAAATAAGCAACTGTATAGAGACCCAAGTTTCTGAGCGGTTACTGGCGTGGAAGGCGGGGGAAAGGGGGAGCTTCTGTTAATGGTGGTGGAATGATTTGGAAATGCAGTGGTGATGGTTGTACAACATGATGAACGGTACCAACATCACTGCATTATACGTGTCAGAAATGCTGAATTGGCAACGGTTTTGTTATATGTATTTTTACAATTAAAAAAAAAAAGACTAAAAGGAAGCACACACAGGATACAAAAGCTATTTTAAAATAACAATATTTATTACATAAATTATTCATCTGAAGGATAACTAAGAAAAACAAACGGAGCTAGGCAGAATTCCCGCTGTCTGTCTTCCTCAGGCCACTACGTTAGCTTCAAAGTCATCCGCAGCTCGGAAGCACTCCAAAAACAGAGCGATTTTGTTGCTTTCGTTACTGCCGCCGCCCCACCACCGCTCATACACTCGCACTAGGCGCCCCTGTCCATATGCAGTGACAACTGGGCAAGGATCCCAGTGTGAATCTGTAACACCAGAGTGAGGAATCCCACTCATCACTACCAAGCAAAGAAAGTGACCGCACAAAATTCATTAAATAACAGCACTTTCCATTAACACTGCTACGGCAGGGGGAATGAGTAAATTTTTCTTTCTCTAAGGGCAAACGAAAGCACCAACATTATTCTTGCCAACGACAGAGCCAAACAGGAATATCCTTCTGGCTAGGACTCTTTTGTCCTAAAGATGAAGCCTGCCTTCTTTTGAAGAAGTCACAGTTAAGTCAGTTATGGTCTAAGGACCCAAAGACGACGGCAAAATAATTGTTACGAAAACTCGATGGAAATGTGGGACAATATTTATAACTCTGAATGGGAAGTAGAATATAAAAAAAGAGCATCTACATTCTAACCCCAACCCACTGCCATCAAGTCAATTCCGACTCACAGTGACCCTACGGGACAGAGTGGAACTGCCCTACAGGGTTTCAAAGGCTGTAATCTTTATGGGAGCAGACTGCCACATCTTTCTCCCGCGGAGCGGCTGGTAGGTTCGACCTCTGACCTTTCAGTTAGCAGCCGAGTGCTTTCACCACTGCACCACCAGGGCTCCTGCACCTACATTAGGACCGCAATTACTTAAAGAGATATACACACACAGACAGCAAGTAGAAAATAATGCAAAACAGAAGAGAGCTATATTCAAATAGCTTGTTTTAAAAATAGTTCAATGGGGGGGGTAGGATGTGGGTGTTTTTCCAGTTAAAAACAAGTTCCCAGTTCTTCACCAATCTTTAACCGCCCCCCGCTCACATTAATTTTTAATAGACTGTATACAGACAAGATGGAAAGGCTAAGAGATATGGACAGAGCAGCTGATAAGTAACTGCGTATGCACTTCTGCTGGTTTTCGAGGGCTGCATCATCACAAATCCCCCAACAGAAACTAACCGAATTATCACTCTCCTGAAACAAAAAAGATGAAAGAAGGCAAGAATCATTTCACTGAATTTCAGCCTTGTTTAACTGTCGTGGTTAACATATTAATAATCTATGCAACAGGCCATATATAAAAATAATCATTTTACCATTTTTAAAATGCTTAAAATATTTTATAATCTTAATCATTATTAATCTCAAGTAACTTCTCATTCCAACTATTTTCCAGGATGTTGAACTAAGTTATTTTCCTCTTGGAAATACAAAGAGAAAAATTATTTGCGACCAGGGGGTGCTACAGCCCAAGTTTCTTTTAGGCTACTTACTGATCAAGTCGGATTACCGTTAACAGAAAACACACACATCAACATGCATGTATATTTAAGGGAGGGAGGGCTGACGAGACCAGATCTCAAGAAACCATACAGTCCACGCAAACAGCAATCCATCCAAGAGGAAGCATCAGGTACTATCACCGGGAAAACCGCTTTTCAACTACAAAAAAATTTTAAACTACATGATGGCTTTAGAATATGACTCTGTGTCAGGCCTATGGGGAAATGAAATTTCATCGCACATTATCTAAGTCACACCCTGGGGATGTCGGTGCTGATGGTCCCAGGTCAATCCTGTTGAGCGTGCACCGAGCCGACGGATACTATTACACATGCACACTTCAATCAGCCCAGCCACTGCAGAGGTAAGCACAGGCCGCCTCTGAAACCAAGCCAGGAAAGGCAGGCAGTTTCACTTCATGTCAGCTCGTTACTTTTTTCTGATGAAGACAATAGAGAAGGCATTCTGAATATCACAAACTGTTCTTCACAAAGACTTCAAATTCTTTACTAACAAAGGAAAGAAAACAGCCCAGATAGAAAACCTCATAATTACCCTTCCTGACAGTCAATCCCTTAGATCTGCTTAGTATGCTGTTTACCCTTACATTTTAAAAAGCCATGTAAGACAGATTTTTCCAATTCCTCATGTAATGAACTGTGACAAACCTCAAAAAAATCACAATGCACTAAAAAAAAATCAGACAAAAATAAAAAAAAAAAATTCGAGAAAGTCTGATAATGCTGAAGTCTAGCCAATCCTAAATATATAATTAAAACACAACAGCACACTCTAACAAAAGAACGCATTATTTTAAAAAGGCAAATACAGAAATGATTCAGATCACTGCTGAACTAAAAAATGAAATCAACTATTTGTACAAAGTGTAAAACCTCTCACATCCCAAACATTAAAAAGTCTACCCAAAAGGTCTGGAATATTTTTTCCAGTTCAGGGATATATGTACAGTATTATCTTCAATGAACTGTTAGAACACAACTACTAAAAGGAAATAAAATCAGTTTTGACCGAAGAGAACCCATTAATATTATGGGGGAGAGGGGGAACCTGACATTCTGCATCATTATTTATTCATTTCCCCAACACTCTCTGGGAGCCTGTGTCCCTACCGCATTGGGGGAGTGAAAAGAGAGGCTGGGTGGATGATACAGACCAGCTCTGAAAATGCTTAAAATCCAATTATGACAATAAGGGAAAAAAAAGCATAATACCAACAGCATAAAGGGAGTTACTCAGTAAAGGACTCGGGCAGTATCAAGTCTGGAGCCGAGGGCTCGGAGCGAGTGAAGGACAGGGATTTGCCAGAGAAGCTTCGGGTACTCCTGCAGTGGAAAAGGCAGGCTCAATCAAAGTGGCATGAACAAGCGCCATGGGTGGGAGGAACGATGGCGGGTGAGCCGAGAAACGGGAAATCTGGTTGAAAAGTTTTGCAAGAGGAAGCTGGATATTAACAAAAGGCCCTCAGTTTTAGGCTGGAGTTTATACTTGCTCAGGAAGTGACAGGAAACCACCCCAGGTTCTTAGGCAAGGAGTGACGTGATGCAAACAACAGTGAAGGCAGGTTCTGCTGGCGACTCTGGGATTATTATTAGCCTCCGGGCTTTAGTCCTAACTGAGGGTTTTCCAAAAGAACCACAGAATGCTAGTTCTGAGAGAGAGATTCCTTAAAAATAAGGTTCAAAGCACAAAAAAAGTATGGAGCACGCATCCTCCTCTGCCTCCAACAGGTTTATCCAAAAAAAGCCAAACTCACTGCCATGAGTTGACTCCAACTCATAGCAACCCTACAGGACAGAGCTGAACTGCCCCACATTACTTCCAAGAGGCAGCTGGTGGATTCAAACTGCCAACCTTTTGGGTAGCAGCCTGAGCTCTGAACCACTGTGCCAGCAGGGCTATAATACATGCTAAAATAGCAAAGTCTCTACTAAGTCCCAAAGTCAAAAAGCCTATTCAGTTTCCCAAATATGGTAGACCGGTGGCTCCAAAGTCAGTCTTTTCAAGTACAAGCGCTAATTCCCAAGCACTGATGTTCAACTGAACTCACATGGGCAACACTGAAGTGTGTACCACCGGCCTTGAGGCTTATTGTCATTCCTCAGTGCAGCAATTCCCAAAGTACGGTTTGGGACCAGCAACAACAGCGTCACTTGAGAACTTGTTAGAAAGGCCAACTCTAGGTCCATCGCAGACCTACAGAATCAGAAACTGACGTTCGGGCAGGCAGTCCGCGTTTGATCAAGACCTACAGGAGACGCTGATAAATGTTACTTTGAGAACCATTGTGTTAGACTACAGGGTACGTTTTTCAGTTGACATTTCTTCATAGTTCAAACCACTACCATGTGGGCATTACCTGAGAGACAACGACCAGGTCAGTAAAAAGCACCAGGCCGGCCCTGAGGGAGTACTCAGGGCCCAGCAGAGAAAAGAGAGATACAGGGAAGAATGGGGGAGACAGCTCAAAGTCTAAATCACCTCCCACGATCCCTAAATCCCAGAAAGCCAGTTAAAAATAACACTGGAAATAAAACTATCCCAAAATGCCATCAGTTGATATCCCTGAACTGAGCGGCTGCTGTTGAATCAATTCCAACTCAGACAGGCCCCCCGTGACAGAGCAGAACTGCCCCACAGGGTTTTGTTGGATGTACGTAATCTTTAAGGAAGCCCAGATAGTCAGGTCTTTCTCCCATGGAGCCGCTGGGTGGGTTTGAATTGCCGGCTTTTTGGTCAGCAGCCAAGCACTTAACCATTGCACCACAACTGGGCTAGTTTCACGGAAGCTAAGGCGATGTGATCATCAGGGAACAGAAGCAGCATCTCCCAGGGAGGATGGCAGCACACGGAGGTGAGGAATCTGAAATCCAGGGGAGGAGGCAGAACTCGGGCGTGAGGAAGGAACAGAAGACACACTGCAGCACCAGGACAGCTGCCTAAGTAACCCTTGCCGTCGAGTTGATCCCAACTCACAGCGACCCAACAGGACAGAGAAGAACTGCCCCACAGAGTTTCCAAGGAGCGGCTGGTAGATTCCAACTACCAACCTTTTGGTTAGCAGCCAAGCGCTTAACCACTACACCACCAGGGTTCCTGGTACCAGGAGGCAGGGCTGTAAGCCGAGTTACGCTGAGTTCTAACCGAGCGGCTGTGCTCAAGTTTCAGAATCACTCAATCTCAGTTTCCTCACCTGCAAAACTGGTTAACAGCTCTTCCCTCAAACTGGCCCTGAAGATCAAACAAGGGCGTAGGTGCTTGGCCCAGGGTGAGAACTCAATACAATCAGTTTCCTTTCTACAAGGCTTCCCACTAAGAGCTATGCATTTTAAAGATGTTTGTTTCTCAACTGACAAATACAGCAACACAACAGTTTACTCTTCCCCCTATCTACTGCAGGTAACACAGTGAAGCAGGAAGAAAAAGAAAACTTGCCAGCTGGAAGAAACTGCTGAGTGAGTCATTCTTTGTACTTATATCTTTTCTTTTTAAATTACCTCTTAAGAAATGTTTGGTAGAGAGAAACCGCATCAAACACATTAATGGAATGTTCAAACTATACCATTCTTCATCAGGAATTCAGGTAGCAATTTAACAACTTTCAATTAACTATACTTAACTTTTCTTTTTTAAGTTACCCTACCAAACTGTACATAAAATAAATGCTGAAAAGGCTTAGTCTCCAAGTTCTGGATTATTTTTCATTTCACTCAACTGGTTATCACTGTAGATTTCTACCCAAGACAGCACTCTCTTCCTAAGTAGGGAAGCACGTAAGGCAATACCCAAAAGAGCAGCTCTGTCCCTTCAGACACGCACCCTTCATGTCGTTCATCCAATAATGCAGCAAGTATTTACTGAGCAGAGGTGCTGTGCTGTGTGTGTGCACCGTGCACCGAGTGTGCGCCATGCGTGCCGCGCGCCATGTGTGCGCCAAGTGTGCGCCAAGCGTGCACTGTGTGCCAAGCACGCACCAAGCTCACTGTGCAGTCTGCACCACGTGTGCACTGTGCACCGCGCGTGTGATGAGTGTGTGCCACGCACCGTGTGCCACATGTGCACCAAGCGTGCACCGAGAACACTGTGTGCCAAGTGCCTGCCGTGTGCACACCGACTGTGTGCCGTGTGCCAAGTGTACAACGTGCACCAAGTGTGTGCCAAGTGTGCACCCAGCGCACGCTGTGAGCCGAGTGTGCACTGTGCACAGATGGCCCTCTGAATTCCTGAATCCAGACTCCCGAGGCATTCGCAGTCAGCTGTGCGACTCTAAGCAAATGCGTCAAAGCCACGCTTCCACCCTAACCAGCCCTGTACAGCACAGACGGCACCAGTGCTGACCACCCTGGAGCACGCAGCCATGACTGATGCTGGTCACGCACTCCCAAGAAGTATACACACTCAATCCCAGACTATGTGCTGGGCCCCCAATACTCTAATCAACTTAAATGCTTCTCCAAAGAGATGCTTATGGAGCTCCCTGAAATGGTTCTGTGCCCATAAATCTTGGGATCAGAAAATCAGGGACAGAATCGAGAAAAAGACGTTCTCAGTTCCAGTTAGGTAGGTAGAGATCACTGACTAGCAGAAACGGGAAAACAAGCATATATTTATATTTCCATTTATTTACAGAGAGAAACTGAAAGGTAAACTCACAGGAGGAAAAGAATGGAGGTTCAGGAGTCCTTCCCCGCCCTAGGGCGAAGGGCAGGCTATAACCTTGGAATTCACTTTACCTCCCGCCCCTCCATTCAATCATTTGTAAACTGAAGGAGGGCAGCTTAGAGGGACAGGACACACTGAGTGTAGCATCTACTTTGCTCAAATCTGAAACCCCACTAAATCCCTAATCAGGGTTTTTTCTTAAAAAGGCTAACCCTCCAGGTATTAGAAGGGGAGAGGAAGCAATAGCAATGAAATTTCAGGAACTAGAAAGTAGGTGATGGTAAAAAAATAAATAAAGATGGAGGCAGAGGTAGAGTTATCCTCCAGCAGAGGTGAAGAAAGCAAAGAATAATCAACCCAATTCACAGTGTCAAATCCTCAAAACTCAGGAAACAGCAGTACCAGGTACTTCTGGAAGGAGAAATCAAATCCATTGCCATCAAGTCGATTCAGACTCATAGTGACCCTACAGGACAGAGTAGAACTGCTCCATAGGGTTTCCAAGGAGCAGCTGGTGGATTCAAACTGCTGACCTTTTGGTTAGCAGCCGAGCTCTTAACCACTGCGCCATCAGGGCTCCCTGGAAAGAGAAGCCAAGATTAAGAAGGAGTGATTCAAAGTCAGTCCAAGAAGTGGTCCGATACCCAAGTCCCCTTCCGCACTCTTCAAAGCCACGCAACAAACCCTGTGCCTCCCCATAAAGGAAACAACTAGAAGTATTTTCTCTGGAAAATAAAAGGTTTCCCAACTGGGTAACAGATACAGTAAGACAGAGTTAGCATTCTTAAAAAAAATAATAAATAAAAACCTGGGAAAATAAATCTATGCAAGGTACGGTGCCACTACCAGTCCTTTTCCTCCTCCCGCGTTCACGTGGGCATCACTCTCCAGGGAGGAGAGAGGAGGCGTCATCCCTGAGCAATCTGGCCAGGAATCTGTGGATGATGACCTGTCCAGGGTGGAGCAAGTCAGAAGGCTCAAGGAAAGGTTTCTTCAGGAAGATGAAACTGATTTAAAAAAAAAAAAAGAAAGCTAAAACACACACACAAAAAGCTAAAAAACAAAAATCTAGCGTCAGTGGTTCCAACTATATTTTCCAGTAGGACTGACAGTGAAAGCTATAGTTAAAAAACCTTGTTCAAGGGCTCAAAAATCTCCCATCAGCTTTGTAGTTCCCTACTCCTAAACATGAGTGGACATTCAAGGGTAGGTTCTAACAAAATGGAGAGCTCAAACCCAACAAGAGAAAAAGCAGATCTTGGAGAAGAGACTATTCAGAGGATTTAAAAAAAAAAAAAAAAAAAAACCTTAATTACAATTAACATGCTTAGAGAGATAGCAGCAGACATTTCAACTGAAACAAGAAAAGGATACTTACTATACTTTACAAAAATCTCAGAAACACCAACGTAAGTTACAGCACAACGCTCACAACAGCCAAAAGGTTAAAAACCTCAATGTCCATCAACAGAGGAATGGACAGACCAAATGGGCAACACCAGCCCAGAAGCAATGATGAGAAGGCATGAAAGGACAGGAAAATCGGACAAATGGACATGGGGAAACCGGGGCAGAGAAGGGGAGAGTGTTGACACATTGCAGGGTTGGAAACCAACGTCACAAAACAGTTTGTATATTAACTGCCAGGTGAGAAACTAATTTGCTGTGTCAATTTTCACCTAAAGCACGCATGCGCACACACACACACAGAAAGAACAGAGGAATGGATAAAATGTCATCTCTACATACAATGAAATATTACTCTGCCATACAGAGAAATGAAGTCCTGATACACGCTACAACATGCATGAACCTTGAAAACATTATGCTGAGTGAAATAAGTCAGTCACAAAAGGACAAATATTGTAAAGATACAACTCATGAAACAGGCGAACATATAGAGACCAAAGTTCATCAGTGGTTACGGGGTGGGAGGGATGGGGAAAGGAGGAGACTAAGTTCAGGGGGCACTGAGTCTCATTAATGGTGGTGGAACAATTTGGTGACAGCGGTACAGTTGCACGATATGATGAACATAAACGTTGTCACTGAATTGTACATGTAAAAACTACTAAATTAGCAAATGCTTTGTTATATACATATATATACATATAACCACAATAATAAAACGATTCAGAGGAGCAAGATTAACTCCCTAGAATTAAAAAAAAACAAGGAAATGAAATACTAGTACAGGAGTTGGAAGATACAGTTGAGACAATCTCTCAAAAAGTCAAATAAAAAAGACAAAGAGATAGAAAATGTATTTTAAAAGGTAAGAATATTTGACAAGCAGGACAAAATATTTGACCAAAGGACCAAAATCCAAATAATAAAGAACTGCGCAAGAAAGAGAATAGAAAATGGAGAGGAGACTCGAAGAAATCACTCAACCAAAAAGACATCAGTTGCCATATTCAAAGGGCTCACTGAGCACCTATCATAAAATATGAAAACAGACCCACATCAGGACATATCATTATGAAACTTCAGAACACAAAAAAAAGTTAACATCCTATTAAGTTCCAGGAAGAAGAAAACTTGCACACACAGAATCAGGTACTCGTATGGCACTGCACTTTTCAATAGTAACACTGGAAGTTAAAAGACAATAGAGCAGTGCCTTAAAATTCTGAAGGAAAATAATTTTCCATCCTACAATTTTACACCATGCTAAACTACCAATCAAATGAGGAGGTAAGAATAAAGAAATTTTCAGATATGCAAGGCCTCAGGAAAATCTATCTCCCATGCACCCTTTCCACATGATGTTACAGCAAGATATGTCCCACCAACCAAATGGCGTAAACCAAGAAAGATTATGACAGGAGATAGAGAAAACAGGACATCCAACACAGACAGCAGCAAAAGGAACCCACTGTACTTTGGAAGCAGATAATTTGTATTCTGTATTTCACAGATGAAGAGGAATTTTGCAAAAAATGAAATTGTGGACTTGGAGTTGATTTAAGACTTGCTATGATGTGATAGGGTGAATATGTCTCGCATGTGGCAAGGACATAAATTTTGGGGAGGTCAAAGGGTAGAATGTTAGAGACTGAACTGCGTCCCCCAAAAACGTGTATGGACTTGTCTAGGCCAGGATTCCCAGCATTGTGTGACCGTCCACCATTTTGTCGTCTGATGTGATTTTCCTACGTGTTGTAAATCCTACCTCTATGATGTTAATGAGCTGGGATTAGTGGCGGTTATGTTAAGGAGGCAGGACTCAATCTACAAGACTGGATTGTGTCTTAAGTCAATCTCTTCTGAGATAGAGAGAAGCGAGCAGAGAGACAAGAGGACCTCCTACCACCAACAAAGCAGCACTGGGAGCAGAGCACATCCTTTGGACCCGAGTTTCCTGCACTGAGAAGCTCTTCGCCCAGGAGAAGACTGATGACAAGGAGCTTCTTCCAGAGCCAACAGCGAGAGAAAGCCTTCCCCAGGAGCTGGCACCCTGAATTTGGACTTGTAGCCTACCAGACTGTGAGAGAATAAATTTCTCTTTGTTAAAGCCATCCGGTTGTGGTACTTCTTATAGCAGCACTAGATGACTAAGACAAGAACTGTGCATAGTGGTTAAGAGCTATGGCTGCCAATCAAAAGGTCAGAAGTTCAAATCCACCAAGTGCTCCTTGGAAACTCTATGGGGCAGTTATATTCTGTCCTATAGGGTCGCTATGAGTCGGAGTCGACTCCACAGCAACGGTTTTTTCTATTCCTCACTCATCAAATATCTCGTTATCCAACATTCTGCATTTACGACAACAGTAAAAAAGTCTACTATCTGATTTTTTGCACATGAACGAGGCAGTGGGCATGGCGGCAATGACTGTGGAGTGTCCCCTCACTCGAGGAAGGTCTCCAGGCGTCCCCTGGGAAGCTGCTCCCTCCTGCCGGCAGGGGCACTGTGACCATCCTCCGTGGCCACGGCCTCTGGGGGGATGCGCCAGCAGGCATCTGTTCTGGGTTCCCAGCTCCTATGCGGCCTGAGGCCCCGCAGCTCAAAACTGCTGTGGGTGGGAAGGGAGGAAAGAAAGAGGCATCAGATAGGTTGGTTGTCTGGAAGAAATGTGTGTGAGCTGAGGGACATCCCTAAGTGAGCAGAACTGGGCCCAAGCCTCCGCCTCGGTGGGGCCAGGTCCGCAGCCAGGCTCCCAGCACCTTCGCAGGAAGCCCTGAGCCTGACTCACCAGGCCGCTGGGCAGAGCAGACTCTGGGATCCTGAAGGCAGGGCTTGCAGGGGTGGGAGTGGAGCCCTGGAGGCAGCTCCATGAGGGAAGCTCTGATCGAGCACAGGAGGAAGGTGAGGTGGTTAAGCCGTGGGCCCTCCAAGTCACACAGCCCGGCTTTATCCAGCTGTCTCTCCTCCAACCTCCTTAGCTGTTATTATTTCTATGATCATATTTTCTAAATAACAGAAATCGGACAAATGGATAATGTGAACACAGGAAAAAAATCCTCCATTTCTGCATAATGCCTATATTCACACAACAATCTGATCTTTGGAACCTAACTATGTCTACAGGTGAGGGGGTGTATATACGTGAATATAAAACTACGTATATAAACTATGTATCCATAGGGTTGCTGTGAGTCTGAACTGACTCAGTGGCAACGGGTTTGGATATAACATACATACTTCAAAAGGGCCAGCTATATATAGGTATAGATACACGACAAATTTAATACAAAAACTAAACAAAAATCCTAAATAATATAAAAATAAAGGATTTGTTCCTTCAAATCATACAGCCTAAAATTATCGAAAAAAATAAATAACTAAGAAGAGACTTAAAATAGAAAGATAAACACCAGCTAAGGAGCCCTGGTGGCACAGTGGTTAAAGTGCTCAGCTGCTAATCAGAGGTTGGTGGTTCGAACCCACCATCCACTCCGTGGGAGAAAGATGTGGCAGGCTAGTTCCACAAAGATTACAGCCTTGGAAACCCTACAGGGCTGTTCTACTCAGGATGCCCTACAGGGTCGCCAAGAGTCAGAACTGACTTGAGAGCAGTGGTTTTAAATACTAGCTACATATTTGGTAAGCAGTAACATAAAGCTTGAAATGTTCCCACAATTTATTCAGATTCCAGCAGGGTGCTGAACAGAAAATGTTTCTTTTGCTGCCCAAGAATCCTCAGGAAAACATAATCTGAAGGCCTCTAGGGTCGACAGTGTTGATCACCTGGTGTTCTCATCAAATGCTTCTGTAATCCACAGTCTGGGATTCTTCTATGCTTAGTACCAAGTGAAGGTACAAATTTTATTTCCCCTGATCTAAACCTTGGAAACCAGAGAGCAATTTAGGATAAAGAAACTCGATATTCAACCCCACAAGTCAGGTGTTGTAGCAGCTATGTTTTCTTTTCCCAAAGCACGCAGCACCAAGATTTTTAAAATAAATCCCACTGCAAAAACACAAATTATGGGAAATGATTTCTACAAACTGGTCCAATGACAGTGGTTTATTCTAAGCAGCAATAGAGGCCTAGCAAAGTACAACTTCTATTTCCTGCACTCCTGCCACAGATTCCATTAATGATAATAATTCTGAGTTAAAGAACACAAAAAGGCCACAGAAGGGTTGGTTGGGAGTGGCTGATTTCCTGCAGGCAACACGGAATCACTGGGGACAATTACCCAAGTGAAGAGCTGAGTGGCATGTTTCTGAACAGATCATGAGACTCCTAGACTCCGGCTGGAGAGTGTGACTGTAAAACTCTACTATAAAGAAAAAACAATTGTCAATAGACTCATTTCCTCAGTAATTTCTCACACTACATCTTGTATCAAACCAAAAAAACCAAACCCATAGCTATCGACTGGATTCTGACTCACAGCGACCCCGTACAGTAGAGTAGAACTGCCTCATAGGGTTTCCAAGGAGCAGCTGGTGGATGTGAACTACTGATCTTTTGGTTAGCTGCAGAGCTCTTAACCACTGCACCACCATGGCTCCATCTTGTACCAAGGCCCTTGCAAACTACTGTTGAACTGAAAAGCAGTATCAACCTGCGTCAAATAAATAAGCAAGCTCAGCACCATGCGTTAGCACGCAACCGCAAAGATGAGGGCAAAAATTACATAAAGAAACCAGAAAGCAATGACAATGCAGCCACCTGCTAGTAACTACTGTGTGCAGGACTCTGTGAGGGACACATTAGCAATCTAGAAAAATCTAAGCCAACCGATTTCTAGCTCAAGATTGCTTGTTTCGATGTGAAATATTATCAACATTCTCAGACTGGGTTTAGAACCAAAATGTCCCGTTGTTGTGAGGTGCTGTCGAATCTGTTCTGACTCATAACAACCCTGTGTACAACAGAACGAAACACTGCCCAGTCCTGTGCCACCCTCACAACTGCTGTTATGCTTGAGCCCATTGTTGCAGCCACTGTGTCAATTCATCTCCTTGAGGGTCTTCCTCTTTTTTGCTGACCGTCTACTCTACCAAGCACGATGTCCTTCTCCGGGGACTGATCCCTCCTGATAACATGTCCAAAGTATGTGAGACACAGTCGCATCATCCTTCTTTTAAGGAGCACTCTGGCTGTACTTCTTCCAAGACAGATTTGTTCATTCTTCTGGGAGTCCATGGTATATTCAATATTCTTCGCCAACACCATCATTCAAAGGCATCAATTCTTCTTCGGTCTTCCTTGGTCATTGTCCAGCTTTCACATGCATACGAGGCAAATGAAAAAACCATGGCTTGGGTCAGGCACACCTCTGTCTTCAAGGTGACATCTTCACAGCCGAGGAAATCCTACGGGGCAGTTCTATTCTGTCACATAGGGTCACTATGAGTCAGAACTGACTCGACGGCACCCAACAACAACAACCTCCTCCAGGCTGCTGACTTTTTTTCAACTGTACTTTAGATGAAGGTTTACAGAACAAACTAGCTTCCCATTAAACAATTAGCACACATACTGTTTTATGACAATGGTAAACAACCCGACATGTCAACACTCTCCCTTCTCAACCTTGGGTTCCCCATTACCAGCTTTCCTGTCCCCTCCTGCCCTCTAGTCCTTGCCCCCAGGCTGCTGTGCCCTTAATAGTCTTGTTTGGTTTTATGGGCCTGTCTAAGATTATTGGCTAAAGTGTGAACCTCAGGAGTGACTTCATTACTGAGCTAAAAGGGCATCCAGGGGCCAACTCTTGGGTTTTCTCCAGTCTCTGTCAGGCCAGTAAGTCTGGTCTTAGGCTGCTGACTTCTTGAGAACAGGGATCAAATGAGGTTCTCACCTCCACCTTCCAGGACTCCCAGCACAGTACCTGCACTGAAATGTGCTGAATGAATGCATGCTCCCCTGCCGAGTCCAACCCTTTAAGATACTAGGTATCTTGGATAACACATGCTACAGATCAACACTTCCCTTGAGGCACTTTCAGAATCTAAATCTCACAAATATTTTGAATGTTCGCTCACTGTGATATGCCAGCTTTTCCGCAGTGTGCAGACAGTACCAGGGCGAACATGAGGAGCCACCTTGGATGCAAGCAATACAACAAAACTACTGAAACGTAACACCAACAAGAAAATGATGGCAACGAGCACTGAAGTCGCAATTCAATGCTGCTGTCCTCTGTCTTCCTTCAAAAGTGTGCAAACTGCCCGTAAGAGATCTTTCTCACTCTTCCAACACAAAGAGGCGTTTTCTCAGCAAGGGTTCATTTCTCCAAGCAGCTAGAAAATGGAAGGAGGGAGGGGACAGGACAATGATAACAAGTAAAAACTTCAAAGTTTTCAACTATTCCTATAAATTATCTGTACTTTCAAATATGAGAATATCTTAAATTTACAACCTTAAACTATGCTAAATTAACTCAGGCCCTACTAGACATGTGACTTACCGAATCCAGTATTTTTCAAACTATGGGACATGAATGAATGTGCTACAACCAGCTCCTCTTTTTTTTAACGAACTACATCACAAGAGGAATCACAAGTAGTAAGGATTACCACTGTCTCTTGAAACTTCTGTTTCAGGTCTTGATGAAAAACATATTTCTTACGTGGGTCATAGTCCAGAAAAGTTTAAAAGCCACCAATAAAATTCCGTAACAGAAGTTTATAAGCCAAAATCTAATCATTTTGAAATCACAACTTACGCAAACTAAAAACTCATGGGTGCTCTAAGATGCATCAATTGGTCCCAATCCACCTGTAGTAAAGGAGAATGAAGAACACCAAAGACACAAGTAGTAGCCCAAGAGACAGAAAGGGCCACATAAACCAGAGGCGTCATTAGCCTGAGACCAGAACTAGAAGGTGCTGGGCTACCACCAATGACCACCCTGACAGGAAACACAACAGACAGTCCTGGATGGAGCAGGAGAAAAGTGGGGTGCAGAACTTAAATTCTAGCAAGAAGACCAGACTTAATGGTCTGACTGAGTCTGGAGGAACCCCGGAAAGCACAGCCCCCGGATTCTGTATCAGCCCAGAACTAAAACAATTTCCAAGGCCAACTCTTCAGACAGGGATTGGACTGGACTGTGGGACATAAAGTGATACTCGCGAGGAGTGTGCCTCTTAGCTCAAGTAGATACAAGAGACTAAACGGGCAGCTTCTGTCCGAAGGCGAGATGGGAAGGCAGAGAGGGTCAGGAGCTGGTTGAATGGACACGGGAAATCCAGGGTGGAAACAAGGAGTGTATTGTCACAGTATAGGGAGAGCAACTAGGGTCACATAACAATGTAGGTATAAATTTTTGTATTAGAGACCACCTTGAATTGTAAACTTTCATTTAAAGCCAACAATATAATAATAACTCGCGGGTGCGCCCACCTCCAACGGAGGCTTGCCTTCCTTTTCATCTGAATTCAATTGACTGAAACCACAAATGTTCAGTGAAGACTGAGGGACAGAGAATACTTCTCTCCACAGACTAGTTTTATTTGTTAGTGTCTATTCGTAGTTGCTACATTCAGTTCATGACGTTTTTTCCCATAAAAGTGGGGAGTAGGAGACAGTAAACATTTATTAAAAATGGTAACTCATCCAGATTTACAACCCTCAACCTCTCACCTAGAACTTGGCACATGGGTGTTCAATAATAGTTGCTGATTGAGGAAACAAAATATCGATTTCAGATTTCTTATTTCTCCAGCAAATCCAATTTGGAATGAAATAAACTTTAATGTCTGCAACACTAATAATAAAACAGTACAGCTGAGTGAGGAGGGGTATGGTCTCGAAAGCAGGAAAGACCTCGTTTTGAATCACCAACCTGTCACTTAATATGCTGTCACCCTGGTCGGCTCATTTGCATCTGCTAGTTCCCACATCTATAAATGGCAAAAACAATACCTATCCTTCAGGGGTTAGCAGTAAGAACCAAAAAGGCATAAAAAATGATTTGCAAGACATTGAAAAATGGTGTTTATACGAAAATGTTTATTTTTAAGCATCCCTGCCTAGGCCGCCTCAATTCCCTCTTGCTGTGTTTCTGAAATGTTTAAGTCTTGTAAGCCACAGTCAGGAGAAGAGAGCGATAAAAAGGGAGGACAGAAGACGCTGGCCGGGCAGTGCACAGAAGGGTCACATTCTGTCCTCCTGTTTCGTCCTACCAACAGTCAAAGCCAGTTATGCCTGTGACTGAGCCCTCACCAAGCTCGGGGAAGTCTCCCTGGGCAGGAGCTGCTAATTCAAAGTAGACAATAAACGTGTTCCTTGTCTTCTCTTTCGGGGGAGAGAGGAATGTTTGCCCCCCAAATGGCACACCCAAAACTATTACTATGCTAAAGTTTGTAGCTATATTTAAGTACAGAAATGCCTCTGTCATATGCCACTTTAAAACTTTAACAGCTGAATATTTGGGTCATCTTTTCTACTGAGAAAGCACAATAAAAACAGCGCCCTTGTAACACCACCTAAAAAACATACTTTATTTGGGAAGCAGAGTTATTAAAGGAAACTCACTCTCTTAAGATTTCAGAATTTTGACCAACGCTCTTTAAAAAAAAGTGGCAACAAAAAACAGTTGAGACCAGATACCAACTGGTGACCACCTGATACTGACATCGCAGCTCCAGCCATGAGGGCTTTAAATACCTTTTCAAATTGACTCACTTTCCACCAAGACTGAATATCTCCGTGGCAAATGGCTAAGGGCGGCGTTTGTGCTAGATTACAGCCTGATTAAAACATAAAATAGAAAAGTGTGTTTAAAGGAAATATTAACAAATTGTTTTTTTTTATTACGAGATCCTTCTTGTTTTACTGGTAAGAAGTATTTTTCATCCACTTCACTCTTTCATGCCTCTAAATTAAAACCAAACCCTAACACACGTGAGGAACGTGCCTCTTAGCTCAATCAAGTGTAGGAGACCAAATGCAACACCTGCCCAAAAGCCAAGGCAGGAAGGGACAGGAATAATGGATGAATGGACACAGGAGAGCCAGGGTGGAAGGGGGGGAGAGTGCTGACCCACTGCACGGATTGCAACCAATGTCACAAAAACAATCTGTATAAATCTTTGAATGAGAAACTATTTTGTGCTGTAAACTTTCACCTAAAGCACAACAAAATTTAAAAAAAAAAAAAGCAAGAGTTTTAGGAAATTATCAAGAAACCATACCTGATTTCTACCCAGCAGTCAACAGAGTATTAGACTGTAAACACATGTTAAGTTTAAAAGCTCTTTAAATGAGACTCAAAGACAGTTTTCTTCAAGAATCTTCCTAGTCACACTCTTAAGCTATTAACTGTTACTCCTTACCAAAAAAAAAAAACCCACCTCGGCTCAAGTTACAGCTGATATTAAAGTGGTAACTTTGAATTCCTATTTTTCTAGACTTGAAACCTGAACAATGGAAACTCAGTTTTCTCCTTTATGGTTTTAACAAGAAAAGGGGTGGATCTTCCTCTGAACAGGAGGGTAGATTCCGGGTTCCGGAGAGGACAGGTCTGCCCGTGCACTGTGCTTCTCAGCCCTCAAGAGGGAGGAGAGAGTAACAGACTCCACTGGTAACTATATGACAACGCTTGGATACTTGTGGCTGTTCTTAAAGCTCTTATGTTCACATGCTTAGCTCAACTGTTTGGGAGAGAAAACTTTAGAGACATACCCTACCATACTGAGAGAATTTAATCCTAATCATGTTGCTATCATTTGCGTACTTAGAAAATTACAAGTTAGCCAAGACGGTGATTTTATTTTCTAAAGGGCTAAAAACAGTCTCCAATGCGAAAAACTTTAATGAATTCACGTAAATCTGAAATTCAACTTTCCCCCCAAAAAAGTCACTGACAGGCCAAGACGCCACCAAGTTCAGGGGGAGTTTTATTGGCAATAGCTCATCCAAACCCAGGAAAGTTTCAAAATCCAAGTCCAGTGTCCCAGGACCCGGAGGGTAAGCCTCGGCTCAAGATTTCTGCTCCCTCGACGTTGACAAGCTCGCCCTTTCCCCGCTGTCTGCACCACAACAAAACGCTCGGAACAAACATACTGCAAGTGGAACTGCAGTTACACCTTCACGCCCCGCCCGCGCGCCTCACCGGGCAGGGCAGGCGCGGACCGCGGACGAGTCCGGGCGCGCTCTCAACAGCCCTCGCTGCTCCAAGTTTACCGCCCGCGCTCGGGGGGCTGGGGGCTCCGCGAGGAGGAGGTGGGGGGCAGGGGCCCTGGGGGTCCCTACCACCCCGGCCCGCACACAGGGCCCAGAGAGCAAGCTGGGCCCGCCAAGGGCATTTCTTGACACCAGCTCTCCCCAGGGATGGGGCCGACGCTGGGCCTGCAGCTCGGCAGGAGTTGGGGGAGAGGGAAGCGGAGAGGGCGAGGCGGCGGCAACCCAAAGCCGGTTCCCCCACATTCCTCCCTAACAACTGCGACTCCTGGCCGGCGAGGGCGGCTACACCGCGGCCGCGGCCGGACCCAGGCCGCGGCCACCGCGGGCCTCCCCCCGCCCG
>NW_004444089.1:1622801-1634631 GCF_000243295.1 Trichechus manatus latirostris
AGCCGCCGGAGTCGCCGCCTGCCGGACTGGGCGCGGTCTCGCGCTCCCACGCCCCCCAGGCGCGCGGGAGGGCGGAGGAAGGGAGGACGGGTGCTGGGAAGGGGCCTCAGCAGGGACGGTCGGCTGCTCGGGGAGGAGGGGACCCAGCCGCGGCCGGGGATTGGCCGCGTGCTCTCCGCGCCCGGCCTGGGGCCGATGGGCCGGAAAGGCGAGCCCGGGCCACGAGGGAGCGGTTAGCAACAACTCTTACTCGTCCATCTTCTCCCTGCCTCCGAAGCCACCCCGTGTTTGTCTGCCCCCAGAGAAATGGGCGTCCGCCGACCTCCCTGAGGGCAGGGTCGGAGTCCGGGGAGGGGGAGTGTGCAGACGGGCCTCAGCCTGTGGCCGGTTCCGAAATGCTGGGGCGGAGCTGCTTCGGTGTCTGGGTGAAGTTTCCAAACAGCCCAAAGAGGAAGCCAGGAGAGGAGACCGCGGGAAATGTTCATTCCTAGCGATTTTGAGACTAAAAACAGACCCGCTTGGAATGCTAGGAGCTGTAAACTTAATAAGTGAGGGTGCTGTACCCCGCTATCTCTGGGCTCTGGACTTAGGGGGGAGCGTCCACGCAAGAGAAGGGAAAATGGGGTAGGGAGAGGCAAGGAGGAAGGGAAGACAATCCCTGGAAGGAAACCAAGTCTAGACTTTGACTGCTGCCCCCGCCCCCCAGCCTACTCCCTCTCTTTAGACTGCCCACAAAAGTCCCCGGCCCCCTCTGAACTCACTTCTGACTCCACTGTTTAGCCACCTCTTTTCCAGTTACAGAGGTAAGGAGGGTGGAGTGTCTCAAAGGTGCCTCCAGAAAGTATCTTACTTGTAATGACCAACAGGTAGCATGGCAGCCACTTGAAGTGATCTGCTGGTCATTCAGAATCGCTGCCCCTCAGGTTATAGGGTGCTGCCACCTCATTCATACCCGTAAGTGACATTTTGCGCTACCGCTGAACGAGGTTGGGCATGCAAAAATGTGCTTCCAAGAGTTTACAGGCTATAGGAGGAGCCTCAAAAAATAAAAAGTCCTCCAGCGAGGTGTTACTACTGTATTCCACAAACTTCAGTTCTGTCGAGTACTCTGGCTCGACAAGGAGTGGGACGCTAACATTTAATCCCTGCTTTTCCTTTGGAAATAAGTGTATTTTTCCTCGGGTGTCCTCCAGGGTTCTCTTGGATACTTTCACCATTGTCACTACTGGGCTGATATTCACTGCCCATGCCTCATACAGCCCTACCACCCCTAAGCACTGTGAAGAGAAAGTGGGGAACATAGAAGAAAAGCATGAACCCTGATACCCAGGAGCTGACGATCTTGTGTAAATTTTGTATACCTTTAAAAAAAAGTGGATACCAAAGAGATTAATGGCAAAGCAGGCAAAAATGTTTGCTTTCTACAACCCAGGAATTCTACCACAGGATTGTATCCTGAGGAAACAACTGGGAAGTGCACAAGAATGTAAATGAAAGGATGTTCATGGCAATGATGTTTACTTTACAATAATGGGAAAACTGGGTGCAGCCTAAAAGTCTAACAGAGATTAAGTAAATGATAATATAAGATTACTGTCATGGATTGAATTGTGTCCCCCAAAAATATGTGTATCAATTTGGCTAGGCCATGATTCTGAGTATTGTGTGATTGTCCACCATTTTGTCATCTAATGTGATTTTCCTATGTGTTGTAACTCCTACCTCTATAATGTTAATGAGGTGGTATACGCAGCAGTTATGTTAATGAGGCAAGACTCAATCTACAAGATTGGATTGTGTCTTAAACCAGTATCTTTTGGGATATAAAAGAAGTAAGTAGAGAGACAGAGCAACCTCATATGACCAAGAAAGCGGTGCCAGGAGCAGAGCGCATCCTTTGGACCTGGGGTTCCTGCGCAGAGAAGCTCCTAGTCCAGGGGAAGATTGATGATAAGGACTTCCTCCAGAGCCAACAGAGAGAGAGAAAGCCTTCCCCTGGAGCTGACGCCCTGAATTTGGACTTCTAGCATCCTAGGCTGTGAGAAAATTAAATTCTCTTTGTTAAAGCAGTCCACTTGTGGTATTTCTGTTATAGCAGCACTGGGTAACTAAGACAGTTACTAACCTGAAGATTGGAGGTTAGAGTCTACCCAGAGGCACCTCAGAAGAAAGGCCTGGCGATTTACATCTGAAAAATCATCCATTAAAAACCTTGTGAGGCACAATTCTGCACTGACACACATGGGGTCACCATGAGTCAGAACCCAATGGATGGCAACTAGTGGTAAGCGTATTATGCACTCATTGAAAATGGGGAAGTGTGTTGTGTTTAGCAACGTGGAGAAATTTTTTATGATATGTTTAGAATGAAAATGCAGGATACAAAAGGGTGTATATAAACTGATTTCAAATCTCTATCTATAATTTTATGTGTATGTGTGTAAATAGAGAAAAGTCTGAAAGTATGTACACCAAGATTTAACAGTGGCTATCCCTGGAATTGAAGGTGATTTTTCTTCTTTTTTGTTAATCTACATTTTTCACAGTGAAACTTTATATTAAACTTTTAATTAAAAGTTAAAAACATGACAAAATCTCATATGCCAAACCCACTGCCATGGTCAATTCCGACCCATAGCACCCTACAGGACAGAGTAGAATTGCCCCAAAGGGTTTCAAGGCTGTAATCATGGAAGGAGACTGCCACATCTTTCTCCTGTGGGGCAGCTGGTAGGTTCAAACCATTAACCTTTCGGTTAGCAGACAAGCGCTGTAACCACTGTGCCACCAGGTCTCTTTCATATGCCAAAAACTCATTGAATAAGAAAGAGTTTTATTTATCTAAATGTGTTCTCAAAATGTGCTTTATTTTCACTTTGAAATTATGCAATCTCTTAAAAGAAACTTTGGAAAATATTTTACAGCAGGGATTTACAAATAAATTCAGTACAGTGGTGAAACTGTGCCTCTGCAGACTTATATTTCTTTCCTTCTTAAATCTGAATTTGATTGGCCTTATACATCAAAAGTATTGTTTGGTTTCATGAGAGTGTGTGTGTGTATACCTGTCCAAGTATTTGCTCATAGGGGATTGAAAACCAAGACTCGATGGTAGCAAGGTGTATCTGCAGGACTTCTCTGGAGAAGAAATTATGCTTTCCATTTGATTCTTAAGAGATTCTAATTCTCTGATGAAATTGTCCTTTCATCTGTTTGCGCCATCTTCTCCTTTTTTTCTTGAACACATTAATCATAGCTATTTAAAAATCCTAGTCTGTTAACTCCAACATTTTATGGGTCCATTTCTACTGTCTGGTTTTTCTCTTGGTTTGCCAATATTTAGTCCTGTGTCTTGGCATGGCTGGTAATTTTTTAATGGATGTTGAACCTGTCTATGACAAATGATGTGCTTTTCCTGCAGAGTGGGTTCACCCTTTCCCTTACTAGGCAGATAGAGTGAGAGCTGAGTGTCTTCATCCAATCAGGGACTAAGTGATTGGAGGCTGTTATCATTAGAGTATGACTATATTGACCTCTGCTTTGCCGCACTTCCTATAGCATGTAACCCTCCCAAGGGTTACAGCTAAGATCCCGAGATCCCCGTTCATTAGGGCCTCTCCATTCTGGCTGGTTCTGAGTTTTAATCTTTGTCTCTTTTGCATTATGAGACTGACAAACACTTCACTGTACTTTTCAGAGTCTGTATGGCTTCTTAGCCTCCAGCCTTGAGCAACTTCTGAATCTGGCAAAACTGACAGTGTTAGGATCAGTTCTCTGTCCCTCCCTTCTTACCAGAATCCTACCCACCTGAGTCTCTCTCTTTTTTTTTCTCTAACCCTATGAGACCGCCAAAAACTACTAGTTTCTTTGTGGTGACGCCCTGCCAGACCCTGTGCTAAAACCTTTAGACTCTTGCTCCATACTCGGAATTGGCAGTAACACTAAGAGAAAAAGGCACATCGGAATGCTGGCCTTCCTCTCCTTGTGGTCCCTGCTCCTCTAAGATTTTGTCTGCTTGTGTCCTCGTTACCTCCATGATGTCAAGAACTGTGAAGGGTCTGAGATTTATTGTGCCTGTGAATGATCAGATTAGCCTGCCACAGTTCCTTGGATGCTGGCAGAAGACATGAGGCTCCTGGGTCAGGGATAAAGGACAGGTTATTACTCACAGTAATACTAGCCACCAGGGTATCAGCTTTTGTTTGGTTTTGTTTGTTGTGCCAGTTCCCACAGGGTAATGCAGAGAGGATCAGATGATCTTAAACATACAGTGGGTTGAATTAAGAAGAGGAACTCTTAGATTAGGGAACCCAAATCTTTTATAACAATCCGTAAGCATGCCTGCCTTTGCTCCAGAGGAAGATACTAGCTCTATCTTACAAGGCTGTTCACTATACAAATACCCTCAAAAAGATAGTCTGGAACAAAGGGCCATCAGTGCCTCACTTCACAAAGCAAACCAGTTGCCGTCAAGTCGATTCTGACTTATAGCAACCCTATAGGACAGATAGAACTGCCCCATAGTGTTTCCAAGGAGTGGCTGGTAGATTTGAACTACAGACCGTTTGTTTAGCAGCCTGAGCTCTTAACCACTGCACCATCAGGACCCCTTCACAAGACATAGGAAAATGCAAGAGATCCATGGAGCGTCAGTCCTCTTCAAATTTGTTTTTGTTTTTTTTTTATTGTGTTTTTGGTGAAAGTTTACAAAGAAAATTAGGTTCCCATTTAATAATTTCTATACATATTGTTTAGTGACTGTCTTAGTTAACTAGTGCTGCTATACCAGAAATACCACAAGTGGATGGCTTTAACAAACAAATTTATTCTCTCACAGTCTAGGAGGCTAGAAGTCCAAATTCAGGTGCCAGTTCCAGGGGAAGGTTTTCTCTCCCTGTCAGCTCTGGTCCTTGTCATCAATCTTCCCCTGGTCTAGGAACTTCTTAATGCAGGAACCCCAGGTCCAAAGGACGCACTCTGCTCCTGGCACTGCTTTCTTGGTGGTAGGAGGTTTCTCTCTCTGCTCGCTTCTCTCTTTTATATCTGTCAAGATACAACCTAATCCTGTAGATTGAATCCTGCCTCATTGACATCGTAGAGGTTAAGATTTACAACGCATAGGAAAATCACAACAGATCACAAAATGGTAGACAGGCACACAATACTGGGAATAGTGGCCTAGGAAAGTTGACACACATTTCTGGGGGACACAATGCAATCCATAACAGTGACATTGGTTACATTTTCCACATTGCGTCAACATTCTCATTATTTCCGTTCTGGTTCCATTTCCAGTAATCTAGCTTCATTGCCCCCTTGACCTTCACATCTTTGCTTTAGTGTAAATGTTGATCGTTTGGTCTCATACAGATGATTCTTTTTTAAAAGGAGCACAGTACTCACTGATGATACTGTTTATTTCATGAACCAATCTGTTATTTAGCTGAAAGGTGACCTCCAAAGTTTAAAGGGTACCTCAGGGCGATAGTCTTGGTGTTTCCTCTAGTCTCCAGGTTCAGTTACTCTGGCCTTTTTTAAGAATTCAAGTTTTGTCCTACAATTCTCTCCCATTCTATCCAAGACCATCTATTTTGTCCCTGGTCAGAATGGTTGGTAGTGGTTGCTGGGTACCATCTAGTTCTTTTGGTCTCAAAATAGATGAGGCTGTGCTTTCAAATTTGTTTTAAAACCAGCTTTGCAAGTTATTCTAGGGAGGATTGGTTTGCCACAAGCCACTTCATCATGCCCGGAAACAGAAGTCTGAGGAAAAGGCTGTGTAAGAAAACTAAACTGGGCACTTGCCATAGAGCTACCTAGATGGGATTTTGTATGGAATTACTCAAAATTGGAAAAGTCAGGCTTTCAGTTAAGTAATATTTACTTTTATAATTGTCTAGGAAGTGGGCTCAAACCACATCCTACTGGGTAGGAGGGCAATGGATACTTTCACTGTCAAAAACATTAAGGTAAGATAGGAGGTAGGCCTTGAGCTGAGGGAGGAAGATTTGGATTTGGACCTTGACTGTAGAGACTCATGGAGATGCCTGTTGCTGGCGGTGAACTGGAGGCCAATGGAGGATTAGGTGGGACCTATGTGGCAGGTTTTTTGCCAGCAAGTTTCAGTGGTAACTAGTTTATGCTATAGTTGTAGGTCCCAGCCTAATCTCAACATTTCTGTATGAAATAAGGAGAATGATGTGCCCTCCCTGAAGCTGGATTGTGAGGATGGTCAGTAGTCAGACCCAGTGGAGACCATTGTGCCAAGAGGTCCTCTCCTGAGTGTCAGCAGGGTCAAGGCAATAACATGGCAGCAAGATAAGGAGGAAGAAACAGGACAGATAGAAATGTTTGGGTGCTGATCTGAGGCATCACCACTGGAAATCACCAGGCCCACATTGTGGTGGGCTAATTATAGCAAATAAGCCATGGAGAGTAGGGAGAGCATTGGACCATGTAATGTGGGTGTAAAAATGGCTTGGGAGCAGTGACTGACCTCCTCCAACCCCACAAGGGGGAAGGAGAACAAAGATCAACAGCACAAGTCTGACTCCCATGAGGTGGAGGCCAGACAAAACCTCCTCTCTCCGCCATCTTCACTAATTCTAACACCAACCATCCCTTGCACAGCACACTGTTTCTCTGCTGGGTTCGATAATTCATTGCAATGGCCACACAGAACTCACAGACCATACTCACGATTATGGAGTTTATTATAAGGGAAGTAATAGTTACAACTCAGTCTCAGGAACACTCAGGGTGCAGGTCTCCCATCAGGATAGCCTCTCCCCAGCCATGCTCACAGGCACGTCTCTCCCTGGCCCTAGGCCTCTGCCCAAAGACGCTCAGTTTTCTCTCTCCCACTGCGTCGTCTCCTGCTGCCAGGTCTCTGCTGCTGCTGGTCTCTCCTTCCTCGGTGCTGGGATCCTCCTTTCTGCTCTGGAATTGTTTCCTTGAATTGTTTCTCTTTTGAGGCAAAACTGACCAATCTCCTGGGTAGGCCACAATTACCCTATCACACAATCACCTGGGTGGGAGTTATAAGACCATGGCTAGAAAAGCCACACCCAAAAGTAATTAATTGCTCCGAAGTGGGTATAAAAAATAACTGTAACTCCATTTTTGTATCCTGGTGAGATTAGTGAGGCTAAGACTATTCAAGGATATGACTTATCTGGACACAGTGGCTCATATTCACTAGCTGGCCTATTTCCCTGTACCTTTTTTAATCTCCTCGCCACAGCTGAACTTCATTTCCTCATTTGACCATTGTACTGTTGAACATCATTCTTCTTAAGAGAGAAGAAAGAAGCAAACTATGAGTTGACTGCTTCTGCTCAGTCATGTGCAGGCGTTAACTAGCATCCCCTGGGTAATGGCCCACTCTCTTCTTTCTTTTTGCAGAGCAGAGATGATTCCGGGCCTGAGCCTGTGATCAGACCCTGGAAATTACTCATTGCATTCATTCACCCATTAACACATTTTGTGAGTGCCGACTCAGATCAGACATCCAGTTCAATATTGGACATACAGATACTGATTTTCTCTAAGGACCCGTTCAGGTGCCTCCTATCCTATCTGCGGTGGTGAAGGTTTTGTGTCACCTTGGCTGTGCCATGATTCTCAGTGGTTTGGCAGTTTTGATGTTGTTTGGTAGCTATATAATGATGCAATCACTTCCATAATGAGATCTGATATAACGTAATCACCTCTATGATGACATCTGTTATAAGCAGCCAATCAGTTCAAAGGGAGTTTCCTTGGCGGTGTGGCCTGCATCATATAGGTGGACTTTCTGGCAAAGCTCGAGGGCTTTTGCTGGCCCTGGATCCTGCAGCTGGCTCCTGTTCACCTGACCTCCAATTCTTGGGACTTGAGCTAGCAACACTTGCCAGTCTTGCGATTCGTCAGCCTCCACAGCCTGCAAGCCAGAGGCCTGTTGTCTGACCTGCTAATCTTGGGTTCACCAGCTCCTGCAGCTACATGAGGTAGGAGAAACCTCCAGCCTGACCCACAGACTTGGGACTTTCCAGCCTCTACAACCACGTGAGCCCTCTCCTTGATATAACTCTCTCTATGAATTGACTTGATGGCAGCGGATTTTTTATTTTGGTATATACGCTTCACTGGTTTTGCTTTTCTGGAGAACCCAGCCTAAGGCACTACGCTAGGGGCGTGATCTCCCAGAATCCTAACTTTAGAATTTTATGAAACCATAACTGATTAAACTTAGAGTGGCAATTCTTAGAAGAAAGGCCTGGTGATCTGCTTGGCAAAAATCAGCCACTGAAAACTCTATGGAGCACAGTTCAACTCTGACACACATGGAGTCACCATGAGTCAAAATCAACTTAATGGCAACTGGTTTTACGGTGTCAGTAGCTATAATTCCCATGAAAGATGAATTCCAAGGAAAGATGGGGGTCATCATCTTACTCTTACTCTTGTCACTTTCCTTCCACTGTCAAAATAAAATTAAAACCAAACCAAATCCATTGTTGTCAAGTCGATTCCAACTCATAGCGACTCTACTGGACAGAGTAGAACTGCCCCACAGGGTTTCCGAGGAGCGGGTGGTGGATTCAAACTGCTGACCTTTTGGTTAGCAGCTGAGCTCTTAACCACTGTGCCACCAGGCCTCTGAAAAAATATAATTACAACAGATCAAATACCACCATAATTCCAGAAGGAAAGATTTTGAAGGTCTCCATAAAGATTATTCATTTTCTGGTGTCCATGGAGATACTTACTGCTAACCCGTTAAATTATTTTCATCTCCTAGCCCTCATCATCTTTTGTGTTCACTTAAGACATCAGTTGAACAATGAATTGTGCTCGGCCCTATACTTGGGACCACGAAGGACATTTCCGTGCCCCTGTATAGATCCCCTCCAAATACAGAGCCCCCATGTACTGACTCTCCTTAAGCCAGTTCACGGTCACAGCGGAGCTCGAAGAGTGTAGTAGAAAAGAAGAGTTCAACATTCAGTCCCCGCAGTTCTTTTTCCCCTGAGCTGAAAAGATAAAACACCCTCAAATGCCATTTTATAAAGAACAGCTAGACAAGTCGCACATCAGCAATTAAAATTTATGGATTAAAGAAAGGGACTTACATGGAGAACTTTAAAGAGAGAAAAACGAGTAGCTTGGGTAAGTAACTAACAGAAAGCTTGACAAATTTCTACACATGTTTACAGGGTGAAGGTGTAAGATAGGAAGATAAGTTATTAAAATCAGTCTAGAGAAGCATTTCCAGTTGTAGCTGGATGACACGACAGTAAGAAAATCTATACCGAAGCCCTAGAAAAATCTCCCAGGTACATTGAGACGTGGCGCAAAAGATGTCCATTCTGTGGTGTGCTGCTTAGAGGGCACACTCTCACAAGGACATTACCCTAAGTTGGTGTGGGCTGAGCCTTTTTCACTGTATATGCATTCCTGGTCAGCCCCTCCCCTTTTAAATATCTTTTTGGTGGTGAAATATATATAACAAAAATGTTGCCTCTTTAACCATTTTTGAGAGTACAATTCAGCGACATTAGTTACATTCTCCATGTTATACAGCCATGACCAAAAGGTTTTCATCACCCAAACAGAAACTCAGTAACCTTGAGCAATAACTCCTCATTCCCACTCGCCCTAACTCCCAGCACCTAGCAACCACTGATAAACTTTTGTCTCTGTGCATTTGCCTATTCTAGATATTTCATGTAAGTGAGATTATACGATATTTGTCCTTTTGTGACTTACTTATTTCATTAATGTTTTCAAAGTTCATTCATGTCGTAGCATGTATCAAAATTTCATTTCTCTTTATGGCTGAATAATGTTCCATGAATATACCATGGACTGCCAGAAAAACAAACAAATCTGTCTTAGAAGAAGTACAGCCAGAATGCTTCTTAGAAGTACTTTGGACATGTTATCAGGAGGGACCAGTCCCTGGAGAAGGACATCATGCTTGGTAAAGCTGAGGGTCAGGGAAAGAAAGGAAGACCCTCAGTGAGATGGATTGACACAGTGGCTGCAACAATGGGCTCAAACGTAGCAATGACTGTGAGGATGGAGCAGGACTGGGCAGGGTTTCGTTCTTTTGCACATGGGGTCGCTATGAGTCGGAACTGACTCAACGGCACCCAACAACAACACAATATTCCATTGAATGTGTATACACATTTTGTTTGTCCTTCATCTACTGAGGGACACTTTAAGTTGTTTACACCTTTTGACTATTGTGAATGATGTTATAATGAACATTGGTGTACATGTGTCTGTCTGAGTCCCTGCTTCCAAGTTTTTTGGGTATATACCTAGGAGTAGAATTGTTGGGTCATATGGTAGTTCTACGTTAAATAGTTGGAGGACTCACCTAACTGTTTTCCACAGTGGTTACACCATTTTACAATCCTATAGCAATGCACGAGGGTTCTAATTTCTCTAAATCCTTATCGTTGTTGCTAGTTGCTGCCCAGTCCATTCTGACTCATGGGGACCCTATCTGTGCAGAGCAGAACTGCTCCATAAGGTTTTCAATTCTGTGATCTTTCAGAAGCAGATCACCAGGCCTTACTTCCAAGGCACCCCTGGGTGAGTTTGAACCACCAATCTTTCAGTTAGTAGTCCAGCACTTAACCATTTCCATTTGCACCACCCAGGGACTCCACATCCTCGTTCACGATTGTTATTTTCCGTTTTTCTGATAACAGCCATCCTCCTGGGTATAAAGGAGCCCTGGTGCCGCAGTGGTTAAGCACTCAGCTGCTAACCTAAAGGTCGGCAGTTTGAACCCACCTACTGCTACGTGGGAGAAAGATGTGGCAGTCTGCTTCCATAAAGATTACAGCCTTGTTATTGTTGTTGTTAGGTGCCGTCGGATCCAACTCATAGCGACCCTATAGGACAGAGCGGAACTGCTCCCTAGGGTTTCCAAGGAGTGCCTCGTGGATTTGAACGGCCAGTCTTCTGGTTAGCAGCCGAGCTCTTAACCACTGCTCCACCAGGGCTCCTGGAAACCCTCTGGAGCGGTTCTATTCTGTCCTACAGGGTCGCTATGAGTCACAATTGACTTGATAGCAACAGGTACTGGGCATGAAGTGGCTGGTCAGCCCCTTTTCGCTGTTCCTCTAGGCTCAGCTCCCTGAGTGAGAGCTTCTTTCTCCTCTTCCAAGCCCTTGTGGGCCTTTCTCCACACTTCATGCTTCACAATCCTGCTAACAGGCATTGCTTCATGTTCCCTTGGGCATAGTCCCTAAACTTTATCTCCTATAGAAACCAGGGCACTAATTCTAATCACTGGACAGCTGATAGCAGAAGCAGGGTGCCTATGGGTGTCTGTTTAATAAAATAGTTCTAATTAGAGGTAGCCACCCACAACACATGGCAAAATCTACCAGAAATGAGTTAAGAATTGTTCAGCAGGGAGTATTTCAAAAGTGACCCTTATTTCAGTCTAAAGGTTTTGTTTAATAAGATCAGTCTTTCTCCCCAGCGCCTCCTCCGCCTCTACATGTCACTACACTTGGAGGTGCCACTCATTTGGGAGGCCTGGGATCTGAGCCTCCAACAGGCCGGGGTGTCTTTGTTGCCTGCTCCCTGAGTGGCAGTTCGAGGGGCATACAAAGGGAAGGTTAGGCTGTGTAGAAGGGCTCACTGGAACACACTCAGTAGAAAAATTCTTCTGTGCATTTTTGCCTGGCAAAGACCAATTAACAGGGCTTCTGGCCTTCTGAACAGTGGCCACTTGACCCTGCCAATCAGCTTGTAAAGGCATCAGTATACAAAGACTCATCAAGCACCGTGTGTGTGTGTGTGTGTGTGTGTGTGTGTGTGTGTG
>NW_004444089.1:1634731-1687525 GCF_000243295.1 Trichechus manatus latirostris
GTGTGTGTGTGCGTGCGTGTGTGTGTGTGTGTGTGTGTGTGTGTGTGTGTGTCTCGCTTTCCCTCCCTCCGGAGGCTGGGCTAGCTTTCAGACATCTCCAGAAAGGGCATAAATGAAGTCATCCCCAGAAGGATGATGTCATCCATCCTATAGTCACGGACAGCAGGAGCAGTTCTTAAAAGCCCTTGGCCCCGTTTCCTGACGAGGAAGACAAATGGTAGAAAATGATTTTTATTTTCACTTCACGCAGATCCACGTGCTGGAGTCATTGTCTAACCACACAAAGGTGAAAGCCTGTGCGCTGCAGACCTCAGTCCCGGAATGCGCCTAACTAAGTGTGCGTAGAATCCTCGTGGCAACGCTAACCTAGGCGCTGCCCTACGCCAAGGCTTCACCTGTAAAAACGGACAAGTGTGTGGCCTTAGACCTTGGTTTTCCCAGCCCATTTTTATCTGGCTTCCTAAAGAAGCTGTGCCAGTGAAATGATTAGTCACAGCGCTTTGAATAACAAGTGACAGAAACTTAGCTCAAACCTCCATAAGGGCAAAAAGGAAATTTTTGCTGAGTAGCAAAATCTAAGCTTGCCTGAGTCAGGCTTGGATAAATCAAGTGGGGTGAGCTCAGTGATAAAATCTGAACTCTGCTCTGGCGGGGATCACAATAGAGGGTCCCAGACAGAGCGGGAGAAAAATGTAGAACAAAATTCGAATTCACAAAAAAAAAAAGACCAAGCTTGCTGGTCTGACAGAGACTGGAGAAACCCCAAGAATATGGCCCCCAGACACCCTTTTAACTCAGTACTGAAGTCACTTCTAAGGTTCACCTTCCAACCAAAGATTAGACAGGTCTATAGGGCCAATGGAAACCCTGGTGGAGTAGCGGTTAAGAGCTACGGCTGTTAACCAAAAGGGCAGCAGTTCGAATCTACCAGGCATTCCTTGGAAACTCTATGGGGGCAGTTCTACTCTGTCCTCTAGGGTCACTATGAGTCAGAATCAACTCGATGGCAATGGATATAGGACCAACAGTAACACAAATGAGGGACATGCTTGGTTGAGAAGGCAGGAAGGGACAGAAAAACTGCATAAATGGAAACAAGTACCCTGGGGTGGAGAAGCGGAGAGTGTTGACTCATCGCGGGGTTGGCAACCGATGTCACAAAACGATTTGTGTATTAGCTGTTTAATGAGAAACTAATTGAAACTAATTTGTGATGTAAACTTTCACTAAATCACAATTAAAAATCTGAACTCCGTCTTTCTCCCTCTCTCAACTGTGCCAGCCTCTGCTTAGCTTCGCTCTCTACAGGTTCTCTCAGCATGGTGCCAACAGTCACTCTATGTGGTCCTTGCAATCCTAGAGAAAAGAGAGTGACTCTCTTACTTAGTGTCCGTATACCAAATCTAGTGGATGAACTCAAATTTGTATCTGCTCATTCTTGTGACCAGAGAGCAAGCAAGTCACAGCGATGGGACAGTCCAATCCAAAGAGCATTGAACATGGAAAGGACAGTTCCCCAATGAAAAGAAAACTCTTCGTCTGATACATTCCACCCTTTGGCTGCCCTGCACATGCGCGCGCGCACACACACACACACACACACACACACACACACACGGGTCCATATGTATAATTTCCTGTGTGCCCCTCCCACCACTAACATAACATGACCATCCCACGTACAACCACTAGCGTGCTCATCTCTTCCTCTAAGCAAGTCAAACCAAAGTGCCGTCTAGTCACACCATCCATTTCCTAGTCCAGGGTCTCTGGATAATGTGCACTCCCTTTTGTCAAGTCTAGATGTGCCTTTTCACAGGCCAGCAATTTGTATCTAAATGGTCAGTGTAATCACCCTTAATGGGCTTAATATATTATGGAAGAGAAACCTTCTGACAACCACCTTAAAAAGTCTCGTTTGAAAAGGGGGAGAAAAGGAAATGAGCAGCCATCATCATCACTGTAAGTACTTGATTAAAAAAAAACACATTGCCGTCGAGTTGATTCCGACTCATAGCAACCCTATAGGACAGAGTAGAACTGCTCCGTAGGGTTTCCAAGGAGTGCCTGGAGGATTTGAACTGCCGACCTTTTGGTTAGCAGCCGAGCTCTTTACACTGCACCACCAGGGCTCCAACATAAGTACATGATACCTTCCTGGAAAATAAAGCAGTGAGAGGCAAGAGTGCCTCAGTCAGCTTAGCCATGGTGGCTGCGCTTGGCTCTGTTCTTTTGGGAGAGTCTTCTTGTCTGCCATCCACGGCCCCCTTGGAAAGGGGCATGGGGTGGGATAGCCCTTCTGGAGTCTGTATTGCTTCACCAGGCCACCTCCTATTGGTGAGGGTTTGGGGTCCTGGAGACTGTCTTAAGGCAGAGGTTCCCAACTTTCTCCCTGCACAGCACCCTCAGGGGCTCGGTAATTTTTTCGTAGCACCTCTGAGCCGAAAGAAATACCTAATAGTCAACTAATTCAGAAGTTAGGTACAAACATCTTAGTATTTCTGTCTTAATAACTTAGTAGGCATTTGAAGAAATAATACGGCAAATTTTAAAGTAAGAGTATTTCCATTTCATTCTTCAATAATCACGATTACTTATTTGCTCCTGTTGGACGCGGCACAGCTTCTCAGACCTTAGAATCAGATTGGACACCACCACCTTTGTTTCTTGTTCCACACTGAGTTTTTTTTTTTTTAACCGGTAATTTTTTCTTAAATTATGGTAAATATATATGTAACAAAATATTTACCATTTCAACGTTCTTTACTTGTCCAGCTCAGTCTCATTAACTTATGTTTAACCATCACCCTTATCCATTACCAAATTTTCCCATCACCCGTACCAGAAGCTCAGTGTTCCCTAAGCAGTGAGCCCTCCTGTCCCCCTCCCTCCCTCCCACCCACCCTGGTCACCACTAATAAACTTTGGTCTCTATACACTTGCCTATTCTAGGTATTTCATGTAAGTGGGATCATACAGTATTTGTCCTTTTCTGACTATTTCACTCAGCATGATGTTTTCAACATTCATCTATGTTGTATGCAGCATGTGTCAGGATTTCCTTTTCTCTTTACGGCTGAATAATCTTCCACAGTATGTACATACCACGTTTTGTTTATCCATTCATCTGTTGATGGACATAGGCTGTTTCCACCTTTTAGCTATTATGCATAGTGCTACAATGGACATGGGTGTACAAGTATTTTTGTGTTCCTGCTTTCAGTTCTTATTGGGTGTATACCTAGGAGTGGAATTGCTGGATCGTATGTTTAACTCTTTAAGGAGCAGCCAACTGTTTTCCACAGTGGCTGTACCATTTTACAATCCCACCGACAGTAGACAAGGATTCTGATTTCTTTACATCCTCACCAACATTTGTTGTTTTCTGTTTTATCTTAGCCATCCTAGTAGGGGTGAAGTGATAATCTGATTATGGTTTTGATTTACATTCCGTAATGACTAATGACATTGAACATTTTCATGTGCTTCTTGGCCACTTATATTTCTTTTTTGGTGAAATGTCTATTTAAATCCGTTGTCCATTTTTTGCTTGGATTGTCTCTTTGTAGTTCAGTTGTTAAGAGTTCTTTACATATAATGGATATTGAACTCTTATCCAACATATGGTTTCCAAAAATTTTCTCCCAATGTCTAGGCTGTCTCTTCACTCTCTTAATATATAGTTCTTTGATGAACAAAAGTTTTTAGTTTTGATGAGGTCCCGTTTATTTATTTTGTCTTTGCTTGTGTTTTTGGTGTCATGTCTAAGAATCCATTGTTGAAAACTAGGTCCTGAAGCATTACCCCTGTCTTCTTCTTAGAGTTTTATGGTTTCAGTTCTTACACTTACGTCTTTTGATCCATTTTAAGTTAGTTTTCCTATATAGTGTGAGGTAGGGGTCCAGGTTTATTCTTTTGCATAAGAAACTCCAGTTGTCCCAGGTGTTGCACATCGATTTTTGTGCTTTTTATTGCAGCAACTGCCCGAACCCCAACTTTGCACATGTATGGCATCGTTGAAAAGAATGTAACATGATCTAATGTTGAAAACTGGGAACTATCTGTCTGTGTGGTGTCTGACAGATGTTTGGTATTGCTGTTTCCATAGAAATTTTAAAATATCACGTGGTGCCTCTGTGAATTTACTGCAGTACTCTAGGGCACCTTGGTGCAGAGTTTGGGAACCACGGTCTTAGGGGTTGAAGAGTAACAGGTTTGTGAATGCCCTGGTGATATGGTGTTGTTGTTGTTATCTGCCATGGAGATGGCCCTGACCCATGGTGACTCTGTGCAGAATGGAGTGATATGCCACCCGGTCTTGCGCCATCCCCATGATCTGTTGCAGATCGGACCATTGTGATACATAGGGTTTTCACTGACTGCTTTTTGGAAGTAGATTACCAGGCCTTTCTTCCTAGACTATCTTGGTCTGGAAACCCTGCTGAAACCTGTTCAGCATCATAGCAACACACCAGCCTCCACTGACAGATGGGTGGTGGCTGCCCGTGAAGTGCATCGGCCATGAATAACCTGAGTAGTAAACCTGTTGAGTCATGGTCCTTGAATCTGAATCTTATCACTGCATGTTCTGTCTCCTAGCAACACGCCTCAGCACTCTGACCATGTAACTAGCTCTCAGTCTTGTTGTTTCTCTGCCTTCGAATGAGTGGATTGAAGTGATAGGCAGGGTTAATCTGCCCCTTGCCCCCAGTCTGCATCCCGGAGACTGGCAGGGGAGGGGTTATTACTCTGCCACGCAGGAGTGCTCAGCAGGAGGAGAAGGGGTGAGTCTGAGGGTATTTTGAAAGCATCTCAAGGATCAGCATTACCCACTTCTCTGACTTCTGCACCATCCCAGGCAGGAACAGCTACATAATTTGTGGGACTCAGAACAAAATGAAAATGCAAGTCCCCTTGTTCAGAAATTATTAAGAACGTCAAGACAGCAAGAACAAAACAATAAATCAAGTACAGGGCTCTTCTAAAGCTCAGGGCCGTGTGCGATGGCTCAGGGGACGTGCCCATGAAGCCAGCCTGGTTCCAGGCTTATTTTCCAGGTGTTTACTTGCCTCCCTGACTTGTTCTGACTCACTTTAACTTGGGATGGTGGATATAGCCTTCGTATCCTGCAAGAAGCATGCCTCTTCCAGTTTCAGATTGTCAGCAGGCTGGAAGGTCCTCACTAGCAAGTCTGCAGGCCTTTCCATTCCTGCTTCTGGATGGGCCAACTTGGGCTGTTAAGCGTATCTATTTCTTTTTCCAACTTACTGAAAGCCACAAAACCAGCCCACTTTAACAGCCTGAGTTTATTATACCGAGGTCTTCTAAGTGTTGGGCTGTGGTACACCAGTATGCCAAGCACCCAGGCCTTCAGTCCCTGCCTTATGCCCTGGGAGCTGGGCAGTGTCTGAGGCTTCCAGAGCCCCAGGCCACTTGGCTCTGGCCATGAACATGCTCATCTGGTTAGCTCAGTCTGCCTTACAAATAATATACTTCTTCTTTTTCTCCTTTTTATTGTGAAAGTTTATAGCTCAAGTTAATTTCTCATACAAAAATGTATACACATGTTGTTTTGTGACATTAGTTGCAATCCCTACAATGTGACACACACGCCCCCTTTCCACCCCAGGTTCCCTGTGTCCACTCAACCAGTTCCTCTCCCTTCCTGCCTTCTCATCCTGCCTCTGGACAGGAGCCGCCCATTTGGTCTCATGTATCTGATTGAACTAAGGAGAAAACTCCTCACGTATATTATTTTTTGTTTTATAGTCCTGTTTAATCTTTGTCTGAAGAGTAGGCTTTGGGAATGGTTTCAGTTCTGGGTTAGCAGTGCATCTGGGGGCCATAGTTTTGGGGGATAAATAATATACTTCTTCATGTACGTGAAAAAGATGTAGAAGTTCCTTCCTAAAATTTCATCCTCTGTGCCTAGTATTGCTGTGATGCTGGAAGCTTTGCGATTGGTATTTCAAATACCAGAAGGGTCATCCAGGGTGGACAGGTTTCAATGGAGCTTCCTGACTAAGACATACTGAGAAGAAAGGCCTAGCGATCTACTTCTGAAAACTAGCCAACAAAAACCTAATGGATCACAATAGACCAGTGTTAGACTAGACTTGCTTGCTTTGGACATAGCATCAGGAGGGATCAACCGCCGGAGGAGGGCACCGTGTTTGGTGAAGCAGAGGGCCAGAGATGGCAAGGGAGACCTTTAGCGGGATGGATTGGCACGATAGCTGCAATGATGAACTTGAGCCTGCTGGTGATGGCACAGGCAGGTTTCCTTCTGTTGTAGATGACGTCGCCATGAGTTGGAGCTGACTCGACAGCACCTATCCACCCACCTACCTACCTACCTACCTGTCTATCTTCAGGTAGTCCTCAACTTACAGGGCTCCTGTTCCAATAACTTCATCATTAAGTCGGTTCTGACATAAGTCAAATACCTCTTTTTTTTTTTTAGTTTTCATAGCCTGCTATATGGCAGTGTTTTGAACAGTAAATCATAACGTTGAACATCTGCAAGTGAACATCTGAGAATGATATCATCAGCAAATTACACGCTGCAACATTATATGTAGTACGTATGACCAATGATAACATATACCAAAAAAAAAAAAAAACAACAAACCAGGCAGTCATAAGTATGGTTCATCGTAACTCAAAAGTTGGGCACTTACCTGCATCTATCTATCTATCTATCCCTAGTGTTACGGATTGAATTGTGGCCCCCAAAATATGTGTTGAAATCCTAACCCCTGTACCTGTATGTATGACCCTGTTTGGAAATAGGGGTTTTCTTTTGTTATGTTAATGAGGCCATACCGGTGTAGGGTGGGTCCTAAACCTGATGCCTTCTGAGTTTTAATAAATGGCCAGAGTACACACAGGACACACGTAGGGGGAAGACAGAAACCGTGTGAGGACTGTCTATAAGCAAGGGAATGCTGTCCATCACCAAAACTAAGAGAGAGGCCCATGCAAGGAATCAACACAGCTGAGACCCAGCTTTGGACTTGCAGCAGTCTCCAGAACTGTGAGAAAAATACATTTTTGCTCTTTAAAGCCACCCACTTGTGGTATTTCTGCTATGGCAGCAGTGGTAATGAAGACACCTCCTAAGCCCAAAGTCTACAAATGACCTGGGTCCTAAAGCTGCTGACTTGGTACAAGGATCACCAACTTCCCAGATACAAGGACTCTTGAACTGTCTTCCATTCAGTCTTACCCGGGCCAATTACCCAACTTCATCTTCCTCTGGACACATTCCATTCCTGGTGCCAGTGTTTCGACTCATCTGGACTCTTTTGTTTCACACAACAGAGGCCCGATTAAAACTAGCTTAAGCAGAAAAAGGAGTCTATTGGCTCATATAACTGGGAAATCCAGTATTTATAAATCAGCCACAGCCAAGCTTAAGGTTACAATTTTAAGAGTGAAGCTGGCTTCAGGCAACTCGGTCTAGGTATTCAAACGATGTCATCAGGACTCTGTGTCTCTCTGCTTGCGCTAGCTGTCAGATGGGCTCTTTTCATAAGGGAGCAAGGAGGCTGCTGCCAGCCTCGGACCTTCCTCATCCTAGCAGCTTGAGAGCCCAGATTTAAAGGGATCATCTTCCATGACAGCTCTGCCAAAAGTCCTTGGAAGGACTCTGATTGGCCAGGGGTGGTGAGAGGGGGCAGAATCATCTGCAGAATCTAGGGACAGAGGACCATGTCTTTGATGGGAGAGAGGGTCTCTATCCCAAAGAAAGTGTACCTGTGCCCACTGGAATGGGGGAATTTGAAGTTTGCTCTGTGCAGCTGTTTGATCCAGTATGGAGGGATTTTTCTTACTAAATTTGGTTTCTTCTTACAGAGTTACAAGGATAGGCAGCCCTATAGATCAGATGCTGGCAGATTTTTCCTGTCAAGGGACAGCTGGTAAATACTTTTGACTTGTGGGCCAAGTCTGTGCCACAGTTACTCAACTCTGCTGCTGTAGTGCCAGAGTAGTCATAAACAACACGTAAATGAATGCACGTGACCGTGTTCCAATAAAACTTTATTTCCCAAAGCAGATGACAGGCTGGATTTGGCCTGGGGCCATCATTTGCTGACCCCTGCTTCATATGATCAGACCAGATTTTAGCGTGCCCTTGGTGAATTGGGTGAGTGGTCACCAACCATTGAACAGTATAGTACAGAACAAATTTAGGGTAGTATTTGAAGGAGAAAAAAAGCCTACATCTACACTACATGGATATGTAGAGCGGACAGAAGTGACCAAGGAGTCATCCTGGACTATACATTGTAGGTAAGTCCATGAAATAGAATTGTACTTAGGGATAAAGGCAGGGTTCCAAATGTATATATAACTGGTGAGAAATATCAGGAGGCAACCTCCTATGCAGAGGATTCAGATTTATGGGGAACATTACCAATGGACCTCCACGATGAGAAGGGAGTCAGAGAAGAGTGTCTATGAGGAATTATATGCTCTGTAAAGCAGGATCCAGTAAGAGTGAGAAAGAGGGAAGGATAAGAGATGAGGTCTCTTGGAGCAGATCACACAGACTTGTGGTCCATAATAAGAACTTTGGGCTTTATGTTTGTGAGGTGGGAAGCTATTGGAGTGTTTAACACAGGAGGATGATACAATCAGATTTAAATTTTACATGCATTCCTCTAGCTTCTGGGTGGAGAACTGATGGTTAGATAGGCAACTATGGGAAGAAGACCATTTAGAAGTTTCTTGCTCTTCCCTAGGCAGAACATGATGGTTTGGACCATGAAGGTAGTACAGGAACTGGTGAAATGGACACAATTCAGGATATATTTTGAAGGAAAAGACAATAGGTTTTACGGAGATTAGATGTGAAGCATAAGAAAAAGAGAGATGCCAAGGACGACTAAAGTTTTTGGCCTGAAGAACTAGTAGATTGGAGATGCAGCCTTTATTGAGATGGGGTAGTCTAGAGAAATGCAGTTTTGGACAGTACAGGACTATATCATCAGAATCAACTCACTGTTCCGTTAGCACAAAGTTGGAAGCAACTAAAACGATGGGATTAGGCAGAGTGGATGAAGAGTTACTAGTCTCACATTTCAGCAGTGCTATTGCAAATTATGTGTACCACAGAGCATTTGGTAGCCCTACTGATTTTAAAAAACTATTTGTTACTAGGAGCCCTGGTGGCGCAGTGGTTAAGAGCTTGGCTGCTAACCAAAAAGTCGGCAGTTGGAATCCACCAGCTGCTCCTTGGAAACTCTATGGGACAGTTCTGCTCTGTCCTATAGGGTCACTCTGAGTCAGAATCAACTCGATGGCAAAAGGTTTATTTGTTATTAAATTTCCTTAAATTGCTTCTTCTTCTTCTTTTTTTTTTTTGGCAATTGTTACATTTTTATAGGGTCCCAATTAATGGCAAACCATAGTATTCACTCTTGGAAACCATTTTAATTCATATACATCCTTTACTGCTGACCTTAGGTATCACCCTTTCTGGGAACCTCTCCCTTGCCTCTTCAAATAGAGTTAGGTACCCCCACTGAAGATTTCCACAGCATCCCAAGGGTCCCCTGTAACATAGTTCTTATCAAATATACTGTACTGTCATACTCTTTTTCTTTTTCTGCCTCATCACATAGGCAGGTTCAATGGTCTCTGAATCCCCAGTAGCTGACTTGGGACTTGGCACTCCATAAATGCATGGGAAAGGAAGGGAGAAAGGGAGGAAGTGATAGAGGGAGGGGTCTAGAAGACATCGTCTCTCCATTAACTTCTGGATATCGTTGTATTGCAGTAGGTCCAACTTGCTTCACTTTATCTCTAGTCCATCAGGCCAGGAGATGCAGGTTTATTCTAGAGACATTGCCCAGTGGAATTAAGTGGAAATTTATCACAGAAATGACTTCTGGAAGCATCAGAGCATCTTCCCACTGCTGCAAACTGTATTAAGAATAAGATTATAGACCAGAGCTGTTCAATACTTTCTGTGATGATAGAAATGCTCCATATATGTACCATACAATAGGATATCCACCAGTCACATGTAGCTGTTGAACACTTGAAACGTGGCTCGCATGACTGAGGAACTGAATTTTAAATTTTATTTAATTTAAATTTAAGTAGCCACATTTGGCTAGTGGCTACACTTTGGACAGCACAATTATAGACGTTCAATTCAGGGATGGATTACCCAATAAGCAAGGTACGCACGGGCTTAACTGTGCTTACTTACTAATCCGTAGTGCACAGTTTCACCTGGTTTTCGCCACAACTTTGATGTGGTGGTGACTGGAGCAAAGGAGAATGAAAAAAAACCAAAGACGCAAGGGAACTATTAGTCCAAAGGACTAATGGACCACATAAACCACAGCGTCGACCACCCTGAGCCCAGAAGAACCAGATGGTGCCCAGCTACCACCGCTGACTGCTCTGACAGGGATCACTATAGACGGTCCTGGACGCAGCAGGAGAAAAATGTAGAACAAAATTCAAATTCACAAAAAAAAAAAAAAGACCAGACTTACTGGTCTGACAGAGACTGGAAGAACCCCCAAGACTATGGCCCCCGGATACCCTGCTAACTCAGAACTGAAGCCACTCCTGAAGTCCACCTTTCGGCCAAAGATTGGACAGGCCTATAAAATGAGCAATAACACGTGAGGAATGTGTTTCTTATTTCAGCGAAGTATATGAGACCAAAAGGGCAACACCTGCTCAAAAGCAAAGACGAGAAGGCAAAAAGGGACAGGAAAACTGGATGAATGGACACGGGGAACCCAGGATGGAAAAGGCGAGAGTGCTGCCACATTGCAAGGATTGCAACCAATGTCACAAAACAATTTGTGTATAAATTTTTGAATGAGAAGCTTATTTGCAATGTAAACGTTCACCTAAAGCACAATTAAAAAAAAAAAAAAGACGTGGTGAAACCCAGGTGAAATTGTGCACTATAGATTAGGAAATAAGAGCAATTCAGCCCGTGTATGCCTTGCTTACGGTAAGCTGGTACATGCTGTGCTCACTCATTGATCTGCCCCTGCTTTCAATATTGGAAGTCATGTCATGTAATTTCCTCACTTTACAGATGAAGAAATTCAATCTTAGAGAGGCGAAGTTGTTTACCCAACTTCCTAATTCCTTATGCTAAAACATGTTTCTGATTTTGTCATACTCATTCCTGATGTGACCTTTATGTTGAAATCTACTTCTGTAGAAGCTTTAAGCTTTCAGAAAGGAGACCAGATGTAATCCGTACAGACTAGCTACAGTATTAAGTCACTTGGGAAAAAAAGACCTGAAGTGCTATATTTAGAAAAATGTAATTTTCTCAATAAGGAATCTAAAAAAATTACTATGATTACAATAAATTGCTTACCATGTCTCATCCGATGATTATTTTTCTTAAGTGGAACCAACTGTTGAACCCCAGAATTAGCTGCACATAGCAAGACTCTACTTGTAAACGGAACATCTGAACAAAGAAGCTAATTTCTGAGACTTTGCCTTCTCACGTAGATAATAATGAAGTGGGGACACATGCAGTAACTGAAAAATGATTGACTACATAAAACAAACAACACTTCTACCTCCAAAAGCGCCTTCACATTCTGTACAAGCGTCTTGTGGAAGAGGGATAGAGTTGTACATGTAGGTGATGATGGGAGGGCAAGAGCAGTGGAGGGCTGAGGGGAGGCTGGGGGCTATCTCTCTTCTCCTATAATAGTAAACACAATATCTTGTGAACCTACTATGTGCCAGGTCCTGTGGCCCAGAGAACATTCTTTTCATAGATTGAACTCCCTTTGTTTCTACTTTTCATGCATTCACCTGACAAATTCTAACCCCAGGTAGACAAAATCCACCGCTCCCTCCTGTACCTGGGAAACTGAGCTCCTGGAGTCAGTCTTGATGCCAGGCAGAATGGCTCTCGACTTAGGGTCACCAGTCTCAGGTGGGCCCTCACTACTGCCCTGTAGGCCACCTCTGCCACTCTAGGTGGTCATTTTTTCTACTCTCCACAAACCCCACAACTCCCACTTTGCCATATCACTTAATGGATGACCTCGTCTCTCCTGCTTTGCTGAGAACAGAAGCCATCAAATGAGCATTCTCTCAGTATCTCACTACCACATCTACAAACCTACTGGCATTGGTTCTATCTTCTCTTCCTGTTACAATAGGGGATTCCTCCCATCTAAGGTCACTTCCTTCACCCCTCTTTTCTTTACAGTGACCTTATGCCATGTCTGGTTCCCTATTTACTTCTAGATCTTCTGTCTCTCCCAACTCAGTCTTTCCCATCAGCATTTGAACAGGCTATCTTAGTTACCACATGCTGCTGTAACAAAAAATGCCATAAGCAAGTGGCTTGAAGGAACAGAAATTTATTTTCTCACAGTTAAGGAGGCTGGAAGTCCAAATTCAGAGCATGAGCTCTAGGGAAAGGTCCTTTGTCCCTTTCAGCTTCTAGTGGCTGCTGTCCATCCTTGGTATTCCTGGGCTAGTAGATTCACCTGCCTCGCTCTTCACATGGCATCTCCCCTGTGTGCGTCTTTGTCTATTCTGCTCTCTTCAGAAGACGCCACTCAGTAGGCTGTTCCTACTCCAGTATGACCTCATTAACACAACAAAAGAAAACAGTTATTTCCAAATAGGGTCATAGTTACACGTACAGGGGTTAAGACTTCAACATAACTTTTTGGGGGACACAATTCGGTCCATAATACATGGTCTTGTCTCTTCTATCTTAAAACAAACACACAAATAAAAACAACCTTTCCTCAACCTCACATACCCCTCCAGCAACCACCCCAACTATCTCTTTCTCTCCGTAGACAAACTCCTTGGAAGTCTGTCCATTTGCTTACCTTATCCTCTCCTCTTAGATCTTTGCATCTGGTTTACACCACCATCACTCCACAGAAACCATGCTAACCTCACCAATGACCAGGGCAGATAACGCTCATAGGCAATTTTTAAGTCTTTTTTCTCTTTATTTTAGCATCTGACGTGGTTGACTGCTGCCTTTTTGAAGCAGTCTCTTCTGTTGACATCTGTGTCACAACATTCTCCTGGGTTTATATTACCTTTCAGTTTTTATTTTTTTAATTGTGTATTAGGTGAAAGCTTACATAGCAAATTAGTTTCCCATTCGATAGTTTGTATACAAAGTGTTCCATGACATTGGTTCCATTCCCCACAATATGCCTGCCCTCCCCCCATTTCCATCCTAGTTTCCCCATTTCCTTTCATCCTGAATTGCTACCCGTTCCTGCCTTCTCATCTTTGCTGTTGGGCAAAGGTTGCCCTTTTGATCTGGTATAATAGATTGTTCTAAGGAACACGTTCCTCTTGGGTGTTGTTTATTTTATGGGCCTGTCTATGGTTTGGCTGATGGGTGGTCTCCGGTAATGGCTTCAGTTCCAGTTCAGAAGGGTGTTTTAGGGCCATAGTCTCGGGGGTTCCTTTAGTCTCTATCAGGTCAGTAAGTCTGGTCTTTTTTGTGAATTTGATTTTTAATTCTGCAATTTTTCTCCCACTTTGTCCGGGACCCTCTGTTGTGATCCTAGCCAGAGCAGTTGGTAGTGATATCTGGGTACCATCTAGTTCTCAGGGTCACGTAGGCTGTGGTTCATGTGGTCTATTAATCCTTTGGACTAATTGCTCCTTTGGGTCTTTGGTTTTCTTAACTCACTTATGCTCCAGATGGTAGGAGACTGATAGTTGTATCCTAGATGGCCGCTTGCCAGCTTTTAAAACCACAGATGCTACTCACCAAAGTAGGATGCAGAACTTTGTCTTTGTGAACTATGTTGTGCCAATTGATGTAGATGTCCCCCAAGTCTATGTTCCTTCACCTTTGAGCCTAGGATTCGTCCCATGAGGTGTTTGGTTATGTCTAAGAAGTTGCCCTGACTGTGGCCTTTGTGTGCTCTATCATCCATATTGCTGTATAAGCATCACCTATAGTTATGTATGTAGAAATATCCACCAACAGACCTATATCTGCAGATGAGTATTCCTATTACCTTATAGGTTTCTTCTTCTTAGTCTCCCCAGTGGGCTGAATCTATCTTACTCAACTTTTAAACACTGTACTGCAAGTCCTTAAGGCTCAGGGGCCTTATGTCCCTCATCCTCTCCTGTTCACTCCCTTCGTTCCATTAAGCACCCTGATAACCCCAAAATTTACATCTCTAGCACTCTCTCTTGTGCTCAAAGTATGTAAATCCAACTATCTACCTGTCATCTCCATTTGGATGTTTCCCAAGGTCAAAATCTTTCCCCACAAACTTGCTTCTCCCCTGTTCTGGACATCAAGTAATCAGACCTCCACCAACCCACTCACTCAAGACTTGGGACCTCATCCTTGGCCCTTGCATCTCCTACTCCTGGTTAATCAGTTAGTCCTGTGATTCTGTTCTCTAAAGAACTCTGAAATGCATCCATTTCCTCTATCTGTGCTGTTACTATCCCACCCTAAACCCTTGCTACTCAAGTGTGGTCCATGACCAGAAGCATCACATTCATCTGGAACTTTGTTAGAAATGCAGACTCTCATGCCCCACCCAGATTTACTGAATCAGAATCTGTATTTTAGTAAGATCCTCAGCTGATTCTCATGAACATGGAAGTTGAGAAGCACCTCTCTAAACCGCGATAATTTCTCCATCTGGTCTCCCCACTTCTATTCTTCTCCCTTCCAATCCATTCTCCACAGAGCAAACCAAACCATATCACTCATACTAAAGCCCTTAACAGCATCCCATTTTCCTTAGCATAAAGTGTGTTCTACAGAGTTTTCCTTTTATATGCTAATGAGTCAAGATGTTGTTGTCCTTTGTCTAACTTTCATTGTTATTGTATCTGTCTCTCTTTTTTAATTGTGGTAAGTATATATAAAGGAGAGCCTTGGTGGCTCAGTGGTTAAGAGCTGGGCTGTAAACTGAAAGGTCGACAGTTCAAATCCACCAGGCGCTTCTTGGAAACCTTATGGGGCAGTTCTACTCTGTCCTATAGGGTCAGTATGAGTCGGAATCAACTTGACGGCAACGGATTTGGTTATGTATGAAAGAGCCCTGGTGGCACAGTGGTTAAGTGCTCTGCTGCTAACCTAAAGCTTGGCAGTTCGAACTCACCCAGTGGCTCTGCAGGAGAAAAGACCTGGTGATCTGCTCCTAGAAAGATTATAGACTAGAAAACCCTATGGGCAGTTCTACTCTGTCATTGTGCTTTGAGTGCTTGAGAGAAACCCCTTTGAACGATGAGATTAAAACCTGGGCATGGAAAATAAAACTCCAATTTTTTTTTTTTTTTAAAACAAGGAATACAGTACCCTGCACATGCACTTCTTTAAAAGAACAGCATCTGATACACCCAAATATTTTAAAAGTAAGTTCAATGTTTTGCTTCAATCCCTGTGTCAAATGCCAACATGGGAAAATTTTTTGTTGTCGTGGGTAACCCAACAAAGGCATTAATGTTGAGTCTATAAAATTCCATTTTAAAAATATCTCTTGCACTTATTCAAATGTAAAACAGGAATTTGGGAATATAAACATTTTATAAAGCTACACAATCCAATCCAAACTATAAAATGCAACACCGATTATCCCCCCAAAACTTCGTGTACCTTATGATTTGCGGTGGGGGGGGGGTTGGGTAGGGAATACTGCTGATAAACTTTAATCCTGTGTGGAATGCTGGCTGACATGGTTAGGCAACCCTGCTCCAGGTGCTGGAGGGCAAGATACAGTACCTCAGGGGGGCTGGAGAGGGCTCCTCCAGGATGGCCCTGGCTCCTGTAAAGCTCCGCATGGTAATCATTAGTGATGTTTTAGGGAAGGCTCTTCTTGCCATGGAGAGCCACAGCAAAGGCAGGATCAAAAACACCCAAAAACAACAAAGTGAAAGAAGCCGGTCACAAAGACCCACATATTGTCTGATTTCACTTATAGGAAATATTCAGAATACACAGCAAGTAGATTAGAAGTTACCTAGGGCTGGGGAGGGAGATGTTGGGGGAATTTAGAGGTGACAGCTAAGGGGTGCAGAGTTTCTATTTGGTGTGATGAAAATGTTCTAGAATTGATTGTAGTGATGGTTACACGTATATATATTAAGTGTTATTTACTTTAAATGGATGAATTTATGGTATATGAATGACATCTCATTAAAGCTGTTGAAAAGAAATTTTAAAAAGTACCTACTCCCAAATAAGATGAGGAATTATATACTTTAAATGGATGAATTGTATGGTATATGAATTATATCTCATTAAAGCTGTTGAAAATAATTAAAAAAAAAAAACCTACTCCCAAATAAGATGAGGAAAAAGTTCTAAAAGATATTTAGCAGAACAAGGATGCTTATTTCTTATGATGCATATGTAGCTATTTTTGGATTTTTTTCCAAATTAGGTATCGACCACTGACTTCCTGCTACGTGTGATGGAGATTTAGCTTCTTACACTACCTACCCTCATGCACACATACTTTTGCCTTCTACCATTCTCTGATGACAGTTAGATTGTAATTTTTGGTAAGATCAATATTCAGTGCTGATGACTTTCAAATTTATATCTCCAACAGAGTTCTTTCTGAACTCTGGGCCATATCCAAGTGCTTACTAAACATCTACACTTTAATATCCGACAGGCATCTCAAACTTCATTTGTCCAGAACCAGCCTCTTGATCCCCCTCCAAAACCAGCTGCTCTCATCGCCTTTCCCATCTGAGTAAGCTGCAATGCCATTTTTCTAGTTGCTCAAGCCAGAGACATCTTTGACTTCCTTCTTCTCTCTCTCATCCTGTAACTGATCTGTCAGCAAATCCATTTGCCTCTCCCTTCACAATAGACCCAGAATCTGACAACTTCTCACCACGTTCATGAAACCATCTTGGTCCAAGACGTCATCATCTCTCTCCTGAGTTACTGTAGCCCAAGCCAAGCCAAGCCCGTTGCCATCAAGTCAGTTCCGACTCATAGCGATGCTATAATCCTCCCAGATAGCTGTTCTGCTTGTCCATGGTCCCCTTTAGTCTATTCTCAACAGGGTGAGCCTGTTAAAATAAAGGTCAGGTCATGTCACTTCTCCACCCCGTCTCCGTGACTTCCCATCACACTAGGAGAATGAGCCAAAGCCTCCACAAAGCCTGCAAGGCCCCGTGCGATCTGGCCTCCTGTCGTCTCTCCGACCTCTTTAACCAGTTTCTTCTCTGACTCACTCTACTGTAGCCTGCTGGCCTCCTTGAGGTTCCTCAGACACTCGAGGCCCTAGGCATGCTGCTGCCTCCCCTTCTGAAAGCCGACCCTACCCTCCACCCTCCCTTGATAGCCACGGGTTTTGTTCTCTCCCCCTCTTTTCCATTTTAATCAAATGTCACCTTCTCAGTGAGGCCTTCCATGGCCACCGCATCTACAATGGCAAACCACCTCTCCCATTCCCAGCACCCCCAGCCTTCCTACCCTGCTCTAACTTTCTCTTTTAGAGCTCATCTCCATCTCATATACTCTGTGTTTATTTTTTACTTGTCTCCCTTCTTTTCTGTCCACTAAAATTTGACCTACATGGGGGACTGGGCGTGGTTTTGTTCACTGCTGTATCCCTGGTGTCTGGTGGATAGTAGGTGTTTAGTAAACAGTTGGTAATAAATAATGAATATTTACAGTGTTATGATGACATAAATATTATTCACAGCAAAGCCATACAGTATATTATTATTTCATTGTTCCTTTAAACTTTATTTTGTCATTGTTGTTGAGCATATACATAGCAAAACATACACCAATTCAACAGTTTCTACACGTATCATTTAGTGACATTGATGACATTCTTCGAGTTCTACAACCATTCTCACCCTCCTTTTCTGAGTTGTTCCTCCTTCATTAACATAAACTCACTGCCCTCTTAGGCTCCCATCCAATCTTTCAAGTTGCTGTTGGCAATTTGATCCCATATAGATAGTTCTTAAAAGAACACAGTGCTCAAGGCAGACCGTTTTTACTAGTTAAGCTAAACTGTTATTTGGTTTTAAGGAGATATTTTTGGTTCAAGGTTATTTTTATTTCTTTTACAACTTCTTGTTTACTCTCTAGTTAGTAGTTGACTATTTTTTTTTAATATCATTGCTGTTTTTTGCCTGATATTCTATGTGCTATCACTAATTCATCTCCTCAATCTTCAAAAAAGTGTTAATATCCTTTCAACATGTTCATCTGGAATTATCCCTCTAGCAGCCTTCAACTTTCTCTAGAAATGTCCAGTTCCTCATTAAACTTTCAGTTTATTTATTTATTTATTTATAACAGTATGTACCAATGGTTTTCTAGTTTATTCAGTCGGTTATAATCCTTTACTATCATTATGTAATTTGATCTCAAGATTGAACCATATATGGCTAGTGGAGTTTCTACTGATGTTCTTTGAGTACTTCCTTACTTTCTGGTACAACAAGATGTTCTAGATTCATTTCGTATTTGCCCCACCCCAGCTCTAGAAACTGCTCTTTCTCTAAAGAGCTCTTGTTGCTGTAGTGGAGGCTGGTATTCAGAAATGAGAATCTGGGCACTGGGTTGCTCATTGTTATTGATATCACTGATTCCAGGACCTTTTGGTGACAGAGTTAGGAGATACATAAAGAAATACACACACACACACACACACACACACACACACACACACACACATATAAGAGCCCTGGTAGCACTCAGGTGTTAACTGAAAGGTCTGCAGTTCGAACCCACCAGCTGCTCTGTGGAAGAAAGATGTGGCAGTCTGCTTCCATAAAGATTACAGCCTTGGAAACCCTATGGGGCAGTACTTCTCTGTACTATAGGGCTGCTACGAGTTGGAATTTACTCAACAGCAATATGGGTTTGGGTTTGTATACAGACTCACATTCACCCACTTACATTTATGTTGATTTATTTATATAGCTATCTTACCAGTTCCCATCTCATCAATTCCAACTCATGGTGATCCCGTGCGTGTTAGAATAGAACTGTGCACCATAGGGTTTTCAATGGCTAATTTTATGAAAGTAGATTGCCAGGCCTTTCCCCTGAGGAACCTGGGGGGGGACTTGAACCTCCAAACTTTTGGTTAGCAACAGAGCCCGTTAACTGTTTGCACCACCCAGACTCCTCTACCTAATCCCGCCTCATTAGCATAACAAAGACAACCCATTCCCAAATGGGATTATAACCACAGGCAAAGAGGTTAAGATTTACAACACATTTTTTTTTTTAACAGAGAATTTTTTTTTTTAATTGTGCTTTAGGTGAAAGTTTACAGCTGAAGTTAATTTCTTATACAAAAATTTATACATATATTGTTATGTGATATTAGTTGCAATCCCTATAATGTGACAGCACACTCCCCCTTTCCACCCCGGGTTTTGTTGTGTCCATTCAACCAGTTCCTGTTCCTTCTCATCCTGCCTCCACACAAGAGCTGCCCATTTGGTCTCGTGTATCTGATTGAACTAAGAAGCACACTCCTCACAAGTATTATTTTTTGTTTTATAGTCCAGTCTAATCTTTGTCTGGGAAGAGCTGGCTTCTGGGTTAACAGAGTGTCTCGAGGCCATAGTTCTGGGGGTTCCTCCAGTTCCCGTAAGACCATTAAGTCTGGTCTTTTTATGTGGATTTGAGTTCCACACTTTTCTCCCACTCCATCCGGGACTCTCTATTGTGTTCCCTGTCAGGGTGGTCATTGGTGGTAGCCGGGCACCATCTAGTTCTTCTAGTCTCAGGCTGATGGAGTCTCTGGTTTATGTGTATCTTCTGTCTCTTGGGCTGATATTTTCCTTGTATCTTTGGTGTTCTTCATTCTCCTTTGCTCCAAGTGGGTTGGGACCGATTGATGCATCTTAGATTGCTACTCACTAGCTTTTAAGACCCCAGATGCCACTCACCAAAGTGGGATGCAGAACATTTTCTTAATAAACTTTGTTATGCCAATTGACCTAGATGTCCCCCTAAACTATGGTCCCCAGGCTCCAGCCCCAGCTACTCCATCCCTCAAAGCGTTTGGTTGTATTCAGGAAACTTCTTAGCTTTTGCTTTGGTCTAGTTGTGCTGACTTCCCCTATAATGTGTGTTGTCCTTCCCTTCACCTAAGATGATTCTTGTCTACCATCTAGTTAGTGAATTCCCTTCCCTTCCCCTTGTAACCATCAAAGAATGCTTTCTTCTGTGTTTAAACCTTCTCTTGAGTTCTTACAATAGTGGTCTCATACAATATTTGTCCTTTTGCGACTGACTAATTTTACTCGGCATAATGCCCTCCAGCTTCATCCATGTTGTGAGATGTTTCATGGATTCATAATTGGTCTTTATCATTGCATAATATTCCATTGTGTGTATGTACCGTAATTTGTTTATCCATTCATCTGTTGATGGGCACCTAGATTGTTTCCATCTTTTTGCTATTGTGAACAACACTGCAATGAACATGGGTCTAACACATGTTTTTGGAGGACACAATTCAATCCACAACAGGGGCTAATATGACAGCAGCTAACAACAATCATAATAGGTGTATAGTGGTATCTCATTGTGGTTTTATTCTGCATTTCCCTGATGGCTAAAAATGTCGAGCATCTTTTCATGTGCTTGTTTGCCATTCATATATCTTCTTTGGTGAGACGTCTATTCAAATCTTCTGCCTATTTTTAAATCAGGCTATTTTTTCATTATCATGCTTTAAGTGTTCTTTCCATCTTCTTGATACAAGACAGATATCAGATACATGCTTTGCAAATATTTTCCCCCAGTCTATGGCCAGTCTTTTTTATTAACAGTATCTCAAAAAGCAGAAGTTTTAAATTTCGGTGAAATCCAACTTATAAATATTTTCTTTTAGAGACCACCCTTTTGGTGTCATACCTAACCACTCTCAGTCTTGGAGAGCTGATCTAGTACCGCCTTGACTGGCATTTTGGGGGCATCTTTTGTATAACCAGTCACTCTCAAAGCAGAACACAGTTCCCCTCCCCTCCCTGCTTTTTGGCTCAACTCATGTCTGTGTTTTTCTAAATCTCTGTATGGGACACATGGCTTCTCCAGCACGAGAACTGCTCATTCTCTGATTAGGTGGCCACCCTCACAGCCCCATCTTACACAGCACGGTCATCCATGGGGTGAGATCCCTGAACCAGCAAATTCAGTTGGCCCCTGGTTGTCTATTACCAAAGTCCAAAGGCCTGATGCCTACTGTCTGTGGTATTCTATAAGGGCAAGGAAGGTAGAAATTCCACTTAAAACCACAAAACCAACTCAGTCTTTACCTGTTAAGCATATAATACTCCCAAATAAAGACTTCTTTTTCATTCTCAAAGTACCTTATTGACAAGTGGAAGTTCTCACCATGGCCTGTGCACAGAATGAGGACTGCAGACCATTTTTCTACACTTCTCTAACACAAAGCCCAGCTCTGATTTCCTCGAAGAGGAGAGGGAAGAAACACTCGTTCGTTTTCCTAAACTGATCTTCGTGTATGCAAGCTTTGGTTCCCCACACAAAACATTTACAGCGTTTTCAGGGTCCTAACTTGGGAAGCAAACAGGACTCTTCAGAAAGCGGCCAAGACACAGTTACTGGGGCCACTCTTTGGATGTGTTTTTTTTTTTTTCTGTTTGCAGGTGACCCTGTTCTTAATTATCACGAAATTCTTGATCTGATAATTGCTCTTCATGCTTTGTTTACATACTTTGGACATGTTATCAGGCGGGAGCAGTCCCTGGAGAAGGACATCATGCTTGGTAAAGTAGAGGGTCAGTGAAAAAGGGGAAGACCCTCAATGGGATGGATCGACACAGCAGCTGCAGCAATGGGCTCAAACACAGCAATGATTGTGAGGATGGCACAGGACTGGGAAGTGTTTCATTCTGTTATATATAGGGTCACTATAAGTCAGAACCAACTGGACGGCACCTAATAACAACAACATTATCGTTCTATTAATCCACAGTAATCATCTTAATCTGTGAAATCCCAAACATATTATCTAGGAAATGGTATCACTGGGAATCGAGAAATAGAATTTCTTCCATGGATTACAGAAGCAACACTGGAAGGATTTATAGAAAAGTTGCTATAAGCTAATTTAGGAAGCATGGTTATTAAAATAATCTTTTTTGAGTCTATTTTTCTCTGAATATGAGGAGAGAAAAAGTAGCAAAAGCATTACACTCTGCTGAGGACATTAGGCTCTCCCCGTTCACCTTCCAGCAAACGAGGGCCTACAGGGAAAGCCCTCTTCCATTGGTCTCTTGCTACTTTTTGGTCTTGGTCTTACTCTTCATATGTCTTCTTTATTTATTCATTCAGAATCCCCCGGGGATTCAGTCTGATTTCCTTTCTTCTCCATGTCTTCTATTAAGTATCTCTTAGAGTTCCTCTTCTTCCAAACCTGCTTCAAAAATGGGAACTTTCTTAGTGTCCCTTTTCCTTGCTGTCCATCATTCTCTTATTCACAAATATTTACTGAATGTCTACCATGTTTTCATAAATGTTTAAGTCAGACCCTATCTCTGTCCTTGTGAAAATTACAATAGTGAGGCAGACACGCATTAAATTAAATGACCAGATGACCACATACACTTGAACAGCAGATGTATAATCTTTTTAAAATATACATTTTATTTTGTTTTTGGTGAAAATATACACAGCCATACATACCCCTATTTGACAATCTCTACACGTACAATTCAATAACGTGCGTTACAGTCTTCATGTTGTATCACCATTCTTGCTATCTCTTCCCAAATTATTTCACCACCATTTAAACTCACTGCCCTCTAAACTTCTTATCTATGCTTTAGAGTTACTCTTGTCAATTTGATCTCATATAGATAATTCTTTAAAAGAGCACAGTGCTTAAGACAAACATACTTTACTAACTGAGCTCAACTGTTGTTTGGTTTAAAGAAAACTTCAGGGTGTAGTTTAGGTTCAAGGTTTAAAGATCAACTCAGGACAATAGATTCAGGAAGTCTGGATTCCATAAGAATTTGGAATGTTTTGCCCTTTTGATCAGAATCTAACCATTGAATCATTCTTCAAAACATTCCCTAATGGTAGCCGGGCACCATCCAGTTCTTCTGGCCTCATAGCAAAGGAGGCAGCAGTTCAGGGAAGCAATTAGTCCTACAGTCCAGGTTCTCCTCCACTTCCTGGGTCTCCTTCTTCCTCTGCTGCTCCAGGTGGATAGAGCCCAATTGTTGTGTCTTGGATGCCAGCTTGCAGGCTTTTAAGACCCCAGGCAGTACTCAGTGAACTAGGAGGTAGAACAGAAACTCTAACAACAGTATTAGGCCAATTGACTGGACTGTTCCGTGAAACTATGACCCTAAACCTTCAAACCAAGAAAGCTAATCACGTGAGGTGTTTGGTGTACCTCAGTAGCAGCAGCAACTGCTTCCTTTTTTTTTTTTTTTTTTTGGTTATGTTATTGTAAAATTCTATATAACACAACATTTACCAATTTCATCTTTTTCTGGTATACAGCTTAGTGATATCAGTTACATTCATCATTAGTTGTGTAACCATTACCCTCAACTGACGCCATTTTTCCCATCACCATAAACAAAATATCAGTACTTCTCCAAGAATGGCTTCTCCTCCCCACCCCCCACCATAACCACTCATAACCATTAGTTTGTATACGTTTACCTATTCTTGCCATTTCATATAAATGAGAGCACTCAATATTTGTCCTTTTGTGATTGACCTATTTCACTCAGCATAATGCTTTTCGAGATTTATCCGTGTCGTAGCAGGTCCCAGGACTTCGTTCCTCTTCATGGCTGAGTAGCCTGCCATTGCATGTAGGGTGCCATGCTTGGTTTACCCATTTATCTGTTGATGCACTTAGGTTTTCTGCCACCTTTTTGCTCTTGTGAATAGTGCTGCAGTGAACATAGGTGATGACGTCTAATCTTTTACATTTTAACGTTTCTAAAGTTGAAATGCATCTTATAGGTTAGAAAAGAAAGAGAGAGAAAATTTCTGGTCTCAGAGTTAGGGGAGAACATTGTAATACAGTTATCCTTTAACACTTTTAGCTTTTATTTCTGCTATTTGCCTTTATGCTTCCGAACAGTATGCTGAAGCTGTTGTCTGACTTTGGATTCCTCCCCAGAGCGCAGCCTGGGTCAAGGGCTTGCATGTGGGCAGTTTAATTATGTTTGTGATTCCATGATCCAAGGGAACAGGTACCAGGCACCGGGCAAAGTAAATGGGGGCAGGAAGAGGAAGAGCCAGTATAAAGTGCATTATAAGTCAGTCACCACTATAGACAGCTGAAATTCAATCCTGCTGAGACCTTCTGAGGAGCTGTGTGGAAGGTATCTCAGAATTGTCTGCCTAAAGGATAGATGGGGGAACATTTTCCCACTGGCTTCACACTTGGACATGCATTGAGGGCAGCACTGGAGAAGCCCGAGATATGTGTGCAGCTGAGGCAAGATAATGTCAGATCACACCTGCACAAAGCAGGTTGCTGAAGCAGTAGCTAGGGAAAAAAGGGTAGGTTAAGAGGATGAGGTGGGGCAGAAAAAATGCCCAATACAACTACTATTTCTCTCTCTCTCTCTTTTTTGTAAGCCTGTCATAACAACTTTATTTATAATATCCAAAAACTGGAACAATCCAAAAGCCCATCAACAGGAGAATGGATAAACCCACTGTGGCATAAACCAAAAACCAAACCCTTTGCCTTCAAGTCAATTCCGACTCATAGCGACTCTATAGGACAAAGTAGAACTGCGCCATAGGGTTTCCAAGGTGCGGCTCATGGATTCGAACTGCCGACCTTTTGGTCAGCAGCCAATCTCTTAACCACTGTGCCACCAGGGTTCCAATAAAATACTACTTGGCAACAAAAAAGAATGGAACGCTGGTACATGCAACAACATGGATGACTCTTACAGACACATCATGCTAAACAAGAGCAGTTGGAAATAAAAGAATACATACTATATAATCCTCTTCATATAAAATTGTAGAACTGGCTAAATTAACCCATCCACCAACCGTGTGCCAGTTTGTCGTACTGTGGTGGCTTGCATGTTGCTATGATGCTGAAAGCTATGCCACTAGTATGTCAAATACCAGCAAGGTCATCCATGGTGGACAGGTTTCAATGGAGTCTCCGGACTAAGACTAGGAAGAAGGGCCTGACAATCTACATCCAAATATTAGCCAGTGAAAACCCTATGGATCACATTGGAATATTGTCTGATATATAGCGCTGGAAGGTGAGACCCCTGGTTGGAAGGCACTACCCAATAGTTGGCAACAATGGGCTCAAACATACCAATGATCCTTAAGACGGCATGGGATTGGGCAATGTTTCTTTCTGTAACAACAACAAACTAATCTATGAGAAAAAAAACAGAACATTGGTTGAGGTGCGGGGGTAAACTGCAAAGGGGCATGAGAGAACTTTTTGGGATAATAAAAGTGGCCCATATTTTGATAAGGGTGTAGGTTACACGGATTTATGCATTTATCAAAACTCACTAAATTGCACACTTAAGATGTTTACATTTTACTGTGCGTAAATTTTACCAAAAAAAAAAAGAACTACTACAAAGACATATTTGATAACGAACCAATGATTGCGGAGATTGTACATGGCAAGGTGTGGCTGCGTGTTGGCGGCCTATAGGGTCGCGGCGCCTGCGCAGAGGTGCTTTTTCCTGTGGCCGTCGTGGCGGGAGAACTTAGGGAACCGGAAATATCTTGAGGTCATTACCAGCAGATTCAAGAAAATCACGAACTTTCTCAACTTGTTTGATATGTGTTTTCTTCAAGACTCACAAGGCTGAAGGAGAAGTTGACAGCCCTGGACTGGAGACTATAGCACACTGAAGCCCAGGGGACAAAAGGTGAGTCATGCCCTGGAGCCGGAGCCCTGATGGTGTAGTGCTTAAGAGCTCTGCTGCTAACCAAAAAGGTCAGCAGTTTGAATCCACCAGCCCTCCTTGGAAACCCCAGGGTTGCTGTGAGTCCAAATCGACCAGATGGCAATGGGTTTTTATGGGCCCTGGAACCATGCTGCTGGAAGCTGTGGTATCGACACAGGCCCACCTGCAAAAGGCCCAGCAACCTTGGCTCCTTCCACACTCCTCACAGACCAACAGGGCTCATTCTTTTCTTCAAAAGTGTGGCCCTTGGGCTCTGCCTTGTGTATTTGGGGGTATGAAGTGGCAAATGGGAAAAGTCCTAGGGAACTCTTGAACAAAACAACATTAGACATTTTACCTTTTCAGTGACATTTTATACAACTATTTGTCAATGTATTTGAGGCCCCCAGCGCCAAAAGCAAGGGACTCTTTGTCATGGTCCTCCATACTCCTCTCTCTCTCTCTCTCAGACTTTGCTTATAGCAATTCGTGCCTGTGCGTTGTTTCAATATGTAGCCTTTGTCTCCTCCAAACCTTTGGTGACGTATAGGGGAGAGTCCTGGGTAAAACACTCATGCCCTGGCGAGGCGGCTGCCAGAGAATGTTGTTGCCAACCTGCCAGTTTCTCCTCCCTTTGAGGCGGTCAAGGCCAGGCCCCCACTTGACTTGAAGGGACATTTGAAGCGTTTACTTTCTGTCACCTGAAGTGTCTTTGCCTCTCATATTTTTCTAATAAACTCCTAAACCTTAAAATACATGTATATATATGTATATATATATATTTAACTCCAGTTAGTACAATTACTTCTCACTGTGGTATAGGTAGTGTCTTAGTTACCTAGTGCTGCTATAACTGAAGTACCACAAGTGGATGGCTTTAACAAACAGAAATTTATTCTTTCACAGTTTAGGAGGCTAGAAGTCCAAATTCAGGGCGCCAACTCCAGGGGAAGGTCCTTGTCATCAATCTTCTCCTGGTCTAGGAGCTCCTCAGCACAGGGACCCCTGGTCAAAAGGATGTGCTCTGCTTCTGGCTCTTCTTGCTTGGTGGTAATGAAGTCCCTCTCCTCTCTGCTCTCTTCTCTCTTTTATATCACGAAAGAGATTGACTCAAGATACAACCTAATCCTGCCAATTGCATCCTACCTCATTAACATAACTGCCTCTAATTCTGCCTCATTAATATCATAGAGGTTAGGATTTACAACACATAGAATAAATACATCAGATCACAGAATGGAGGACAGTCACACAATACTGGGAATCATGGCCTAGCCAAGTTGACACACATTTAGTCCTTAACTGTTTGTAACTCTGAAATGACTTCTTTGTACTCAAGTCTTGAGCAAACGTTAGAACACGTTTAGGATGATGAGAGCTGGGTTTCTCACTGTTGGAAAAACAAGTTACAAATACGGACAGAGGGAAGAGTATAATGTACCCTGTGATGTTGGTTTGGAACTCATGATTTCATATGGATAAATGGAGAAAGAGACATAGATATATGTGTATATGCATACAGACACAAACGCATTTCCTAGCTTTATCTTCTGAGAGGGCCTAGAAGCAATGATACACCGGGAGTAATGAGTACACCTAGAGCCCAGATCTTGGTTTCTAAATACCACTCTCTAAAAGGAATGAGGTCTTGTTAGAGAAATGGCTAACGTAGGGCTGGGGCAGGGAAACTACAAAATGAGCCCAAACATCTTGTGGCTCAAGGACTGAGGGGGAGATATCAAAAGAACATAGGGACCAACTTGAAGGAGTTCTCAGGGGTCAAATCTGGAACAATTTGATCATCACAGTAAATACTGATAGTAATGGGAAGATTAACCAAACAACCCCTGGCAAACGAAAGTGAAAATGATGCTAAACTAACAGCAGTGAATAAAATAAAGGAGGAATAACAGCAGTTGGAGACCGTGTCCCATTCAAGACAGTGCTCTTAATGTTCTGATAAATAGCATATTTTCCCCAAACTTTGGTACGCGTCAATATCCAAATATGCACAAGTATGGCCAATTAGCCAAGATCTGCAAGGCCACCAGGCTTCTTCATAGTAATCTGACTTACTTACAAATCACCTGGGGATTTTGTTAAAATGTAGATTCTGATTCAGAATATCTGGGGTGGAATCATTAGCATCAGCTGGGAACTTGTTAGAAATACAAATTTCTCAGCAGGGGTTCTAACCGGAATGAACTGGTTCAAAGCCCTGCTTAGAGTCCTCTCTGTCAATTCTAGTAACTTCTAACCCTAGTTGCAGTAACTATAATGTACTTAGTAAATGTAACAGGTATGAATCTTAGTTTACAAATTTGTGTGCAAAAAAAAAAAAATCCATTTCTTTGTTTCTTTATATTAACTAAATCTTCCAACCCTTCAACCTGCTAGGCTGGAGGAAAATTAAATTTGAGCCTTTGTTGAGGTCTCCTTTCTTCCCAGGCTTGAAACAGAAGTCTAAGGCTTATGTGGTTCCTAGAATAGACAGGACCATTGTCCTGTCCTTTGAAGTCTCTTTATTATCTTCAGTTTCTAAATCCACTGTGGTCCCTTTAAGTCTCTGCTTCCTAGAGACTGGGGTACTGTCTTTAGGCTCATTACAGGCAAAACGAGTTGCCACCGAGTTGACTCTGACTCATGGCAACCCCATGTGTGTCAGAGTAGAACTGTGCTCTACAGGGTTTTCAATGGCTGGTGTTTCAGAAGTAGATCACCAGGCCTTTCTTCCAAGACACCTCTGGGTGGCCTTGAACCTCTAGCCTTTCAACTGAAAGCACGTTCACCAAGCAGCCAATCATGTTAACTGTTTGCATCACCCAGGGACTACTCACCACAGTCAACCCCTCCAAAACCTTACCACTTCTGCAGGGTGCAGCGGAGAGCAAAGCCCAAAGATGGTTTCCTTCATCCCACCTCACCTTTTCTCTCTGTTTTTAAGTCTAAAAGAAATCCCTGCTGCTGCCTTAATTTGCTTCAAGGATTCTCCTCTCTTTCCTTGGTGTCCTCAAAGGAAGACAGCGTAATCTCGTTAATGAGTTCCAGTTTTAGGAAAATAAAGGCCAGGACAAAAAGCATCTTTCGAGTAATTTCATTTTTGGCAGACTAACCCTCAGCTTCCTCTGAGGCACATGTTAGTGGGGGAAGCACAAAGGTTCTGGTTACCTTGGTGGAGTGGGGAAGGGGCAACTGTAGGAAGATGCCATAGTAAGTGATCCTGTCACATAGGTTGTAAGTAACCCTCAGTTGTGTGTGAGCCTGAACACCTATGAATTGAGCATTAATCCTGCACAAGAATCAAGAAAGGACTTGCATTTTTACATCAGTTTTAGGTCCACCAGGGAACCTTCATGGTCCTCTGAGGGACCACACATCTGTCTTTGAGAATCACTGATGTGGTCCATCCTCCCACCCATGAGGAACACCCTTTACAGCATCCTCACGGGGAGGCTTTTTGGCCCCTGCCTGAACCCATCCAGGCACAGGAAACAGCTGCCTGCTGTGCCAGTTCATGTATTTTGTGAACCGCTTGAATCTGGGGCAACTTTTGCCCTTTAGCTTCCATTCACTGATCCGGCCTTCGCCCTTTGAGATGTCCCCAAATGTATCTAGTTTACTAGCAATGATTACAGGAACATAATTTTAAAGTTTTTGCAGGACCCTCAGGTATAATCTGCCTGGGCCTAGAGCCTTAAACTCCCTTAAAATATCTACATGTTCTCTTAGTATGTCCTCCTCTGTGTAGAACTTCCTTCCGTCTTAGGGATATCTGTTCTCCCCATTCCAGCTGGAAAATTTCTGATGGAAAAAAAAAAGAAACTGAATTGAAATTAAATAGTTCTGCTTTTTCTTTTATTGCTCAACTTTATTCCCATTATGTAAGCAATGGAAGTTCATTGTTTTAAAAAAAAAAAAAGGTTGGGGGTAGGGGAAAGATGGGCCAAGAGAAGAAAGAATTACCCATGATTGCCATGTCCAGATCTCTTTTTTCCATGGGTAAATCTAAGCATGATTATGTAACTACCATATCCCACTGGCTATGCTGTTTGTACTTTCACCAGTTAACAGTATGTCTTGAAAAGGCCTGCTTTCTCACACTAATCATTTATCATTATACCCCAGTCCCAAGCTGTGAGTTACCTCTTCATTATTTTTCTTAGTTGAAATATCTTTTTTAACATACTATTTTATTGTGTTTTAGGTGAAAGTTTACACAGCAAATCAGGTACCCATTTAACAATTTTTATATAAATCGTTCCATGACTTTGGTTACGTTTTTCACAATGTGTCAGCATTCTCATTATTTCCATTCTGTTTGTTCTGTTTCTGTTAATCTAGCTTCCCCGCCCCTCCTTACCTTCTCCTCTTTGCTTTAGGCTAAATGTTGACCGTTTGGTCTCATAAAGTTGATTGTTTAAGGGAGCATATTGTTTAATATATTGTTTAATATATTGTTTAATAAACAGCATACTGTTTATTCTATAGGCCAATCTATTATTTGGGTGAACGGGGACCTCTGGGAGTGGCTTCAGTTCCAAATTCAAAAGGTATCTTAGGGCGATAGTCTCAGAGGTTCCTCTAGTCTTTATCAGTCCAGTAAGTCTGACCTTTTTTAGGAATTTAAGTTTTGTTCTACATTTTCCTCCCATTCTAACTGAGACCTTCTATTGTGTCCCTGGTCAGAACGGTCAGTAGTGGTAGCCAGGCACCATCTAGTTCTTCTGATCTCGGGCTAGATGAGGTTGTGTTTCATGTGGGCTGTTAGTCCTATGGACTAGTTTCTTCTTTGTGTCTTTGGATTCTTTCATTCTCTTTTGTTCCAGACGAGTAGAGAGCAACAGTTGTATCTTAGATGGCCACCTGCAAGCTTTTAAGACCCTAGATGTTACTCACCAAACTAGGATGTGGAACATTATTAACTATGTTATGCCAATTGACTGAATTGTCCCACGAGACTGTGGTCCTAAGCCTTTAGCCTAGTAAACCAATCCTTCGAGGTATTTGGATATGTCTAGGAAGTCTCCATAACTGTGCCCCTAAGTGTTTTATTATATAAAATATATCTGTTTTTGTAAGAGCTTGAATACTTTGTTTTTTAGGCTTCCTGGTATTTTTTGAGTTTCATTTCCTTGACTGTATATACATCCTTCTGTCTTGTGTTCACAGTGGTCACCCATGTGTGACCCTGCTTTCTTTAGATATATTCTCATTTCTTCCTCAGAAAAGAGCGTCATTTGTAATTGCTTATTCAGAATTTTGATTTCGTTAAGTTCTCATGCTTCTTGAGCCAAGTAAGCTTTTAGAGGCTCTAGCCTTGGCATGAGATCTGTTTCTTTCCTCTGAAAAATGTTGACTAAGCCCAGAATGGGAGATATAACTCAGAATCTGCCAGGTCCATCTTGACCCTAGCTGAGAACTTGTTGCTCTGTCTACCCCGCTGCCTCAACATAAACTACACACCCACACCACACACACACCCACACCCCAAGACCCTGCACTCAGTGGTTGGCCTATGCACTATCCTTGGCTCCATGGCCACAGTCAGTTGACTGGGGTGGCGATATCTGGCTCAAACCAAACCAGCAGTTTCTCTCTCCTGGGAATATAGAACTGGGACTCAAAGTCTCTATCCAGTTCGTCTTTATTAGGAACTTCCATGGGAAGTGGTAGGAAGCAGGGCCTGGAGCAGCCGTGTCTGGTCCAGATGCATGCAGACGGCAGAGAATGCTGGTTTTCAGAGAGAAGGAAGAACAACGCCGGCACAGAGAAAGAAGCCCAGGTGCTATAGCAGAGCGTGTTCTTGCCCCACTGCGATCTGCTTGGACTCTCTTTGAGCACCTCTGTGCATGTTCGGCGCCCCGCTTCTGCAAGCCTTGTTGTTAATGCCTCACTCCGACTCTGAGGACTGCCCTTGGGTGCCGGAGCCACCCCACCCATACGGAGATCTAGAAAAACCAAACAAACCCATTGCCGTCGGGTTGATTCTGACGCATAGCAACCCTTTAGGACAGGGTAGAACTGCCTCATAGGGTTCCCAGGGAGTGGCTGGTAGATTCGAACTGCTGACCCTTTGGTTAGCAGCCAACCTGTTAACCACTGCGCCACCAGGATTCAGCGATCTAGAAGCCCCTGGAAGTTTTATATTCACCTTCACCTACCTCCCTCAGCACACCCCCCTCATGGTCCCTAATTGTCAACTGATTGGTGGAAGGACAAAAGTCCTGCTTCTCTGCTTGAGGCAGAACAAACCTGGAGCTGTAGTTTATACTCCAGACCTTCGCCCGACTAGTTTCTCCTGGGCCTGCCTCCTTAATAAATCACGTCCACCTGGATCCTTGCGGGGCTGGAAGAACCTGACCCCATACGGGTGGGAAACCAGCAGTCCTGGGAAACTGGCGAGAGGAGCCCTGGGCCTGAGAGATTTCTAGTTCCTGGTTCGAATCCCTTTAAGGCCTGAAACTCTTCCAGCTGTGGCTTCTGTGACCTGTTACTGAACCTTCAGCTAGCTTGCCCATTTTGACTTAACCTTGAACCAGCAGTTTCTCTCACTTGTGAACCCAGTGACCTTGACTCAGGCAGTCAGCATTCCCTCTCGGCTGGCACTACCTTCCGAGTTCCCAATTCCCTGTGTACATCAATTATTTATTTCCATTTGGTTAGCATCTGGGAAATGGAATTATCAGCAAAGCAAGTTTAAAATTTATCAGATGCTCTGCTTTTAGTGGAAACTGGCTTCCAGCAGAATTTCTAATCTTTTAAGTCGTCACTCATCACTGCTGTTTTTGGCCATGCGTATGTTTTTATAGGCGCCCTGGTGGCACAGTGGTTAAAGCACTCGGCTGCTGACCGGAAGGTCGCTGCTTTGAACCCACCAGCAGCTCCTTGGGAGAGAGATGTGGCAGTCTGCTCCTGTAGAGTTTTACAGCCTGGGAAACCGTCTGGGGATGCTATGAGTCAGAATCGACTTGACAGCAGTGGATTTGGTTTTATGTTTTTATATTTATTTAGAGATCTTTAAAGGCTAAATATATATTATATTTATTTATATAAAATAACAAATACATATATTTAGTTAATGTATGTAAGTAGTATATATATAGAAATATTTATGATATACGTGTGTGTGTCTTGTCCGAGAAAAATCATGTTACTATAATTAACAGCTTTTACAATGTTATTTTAATAGAAAGATCATGCCCTTTGTCCATTTACCCAAAAGTCTATTTATAGAAGAAAACCAAGCACATACCCCTTATTTGGATTTTTTGCTTCTTTTCCTATAGCCTGCCTGACTAACAAGATATTTTTATTGCTGATACAGAGTTTGGTTTGTTTATTTTTTTAAGATTCTTTCCTGAAAGCACGAGACTTCGTATGTTAGTTATCAGGTTCCTGCTTGGCTGTGATAAAAAATAATATTGCTTAATAGACTTTTCTATCAATAAGGTGTTTCCATTGTAAAGATAACACATTATACACTAATGGAGAAATATAGAAAATCAGAAAGAAAGGGTGAATCAGCCTTCGGCCTTCAGAAGCCAGATTTCCAGACAAGTCACTTCATCTCCCAGGCCTCAGCTTCCTCCTTAATGAAATACTGAAACTGTCCTAAAAGACCTCAGAGATTCCTTATGATGCTCAAAAGAAAGAGATTAGAAGGAAAATTTAGGTGAAATGTTTACTTGGAGAAGCACCCGGCCCCATTTGCCATGGAGTCAGCTCCAACTCATGGCAACACCATATGTGTCAGAGTAGAACGGTGCTTTATAGAGTTTTCAGTGACTGATTTTTCAGAGGTAGATCCCCAGGCCTTTCTTCCGAGGCACCTCTGGGTGGACTCGAATCTCTAACCTCTTGGTTAGCAGCCGAGCACGTTAACTGTTTGCGCTACCCAGGGGCTCCTGGAGAAGCACAGAACTAGAAATTAGCCCTTATCCCTAGTCTGGAGCCCTAGTGGCGCAGTGGTTAAGCGCTTAGCTGCTAACCAAAAGGTCAGCAGTTTGAATCCACCAGCCGCTGCTTGGAAACCCTATGGGGCGGTTCTGCTCTGTCCTGTAGGGTTGCTGTGAGTCAGAAGCGACTCGATGGCAGTGGGTTTTTTTTTTCATTCCTAGTCTTGTGCTTTTCTTTTTTCTTAGTCTTTAAGGCTCTGTTCTTTTCCAATTTCCAAACTGCTCCTTTCTTTTCCCGGCTCTTTTCACTCCCTGATTGTCTTCTGCCTTAAACACATATTAGCAGTGCTTTTTTGCTCCAGACATTTTTGTCGGACACTCCCATACTCCCTGGACTTGATTTTGTGGAATGCTGACCACGTGCCCTTTGCGTGGCACCTGCATCTAAGATTTCAGTAAATTCTTCCTAAATGGCTAGGTGACAGGAGACAGAGAAAATACACAGAAACCCCTTCCGAGGAAGAGACGGACCTAGGGTTCAGCTCACTTAACAGTGATACGTACGACTTCTTTTGGAAGCCATTTTAGACCTAAACCCCAGGATCCGTGCCCTGCTGGAGGGTTGGGATTGTATCATAACCTTGTTTATAAAAAGATAATAATTTCTAACATTTAATGAGTGCTCACTACATGCTAGACATTATTTCATTTAATCATCACAACAGCTCCAAGAGGGAGGCACCACTGATTTCATTAATTCTAAAATATATGTTTTTTCCCTGGTACTTCAGAATCCTTGATGCATCTTAAAACTGATGGCATTTTACAGTCGGTGTTGGCCAGGCAGCACTGGTCAGTGATTGTTACTGCCTGTGTCTACCCAGACTTGGTCCTTGCTGTAGATATTGGCATTTCAGCTGAGTTATATGCAGTTTTAGAGCTCCGGTGACCCAGTGGTGAAGAGCTCGGCCACTAACCAGAAGGTCGGCAGTTCGAATCCACCAGCTCCTCCTTAGAAACCCTATGGGGCAGTTCTACTCTGCCCTGTAGGGTTGCTATGAGTTGGAATCAACTCGACAGCAATGGGATTTTTTTTTAATATGCAATTTTGAAACTGTGCATGTTGAAATAAATTGCCATTTTCTAAGTCTTCGAAAAGATGACACCGTGATTCAGCATTGCGATGAAAACTTACAACAAGTGCAGAAAAACATAGAAATTGAGCTGGAAATTTGTTGTTGGAGAAACGAGTGCACTTCCATATTCTTGCAAAACAACAAGCAGGGGCTCTGTGGACCCGAGACAGGAAGATTCGCCCACAGGTAGATGAAGCTGTGTCGTCTTTGATCACTGAGGTGCGCACAGAAGGACGGCTCATCCTACACTCGGTGATGCAGTAGGAGGCGGGAGAAATCGCTAGGTCTCTGGTACAGATGGAAGAAATTCCAAAGCAGTGAGAGGCTGGTGTGGCCCGTTCATGCACTGCACCGGGCCCTTGTTTAAGGCCACATGCCACAGTTCAATGGACAGCATTTTTTTTTTTCTTTTTCAGAAGTAAATAAATAATGTCTACTTTTTGTCAAAGGCGTCTTAGATGTTGAAAAATGCTACCCCCATTTTGCAAATTATAAAACTGAGGCTTGAAGAAATAAGATAATCCGCCCATTTCACAATGCCAGTAAACTGTGGAGCCAGGATTCAAAGCCCAGCCAGTCTGATTCTAGAACCCCTGACCATAACCACAGAACTACGCTGCCCCTCACAGCACCGCACGGTATCCGGTAAGATAAATATTTGTAGCGTAAACTAAAAAAAAGAACAAAGTTCCAAAAAGCCCAACTTGAATTTGCCATGCCTGAGCTCTCTGCTGAGCCCACATGAATGAAGTGTTGTGAAGCGTCCCCTGCTGTAGCCTCCTGCCATTTCACAGCCCTCTGTCTCTCGCCAGCACGTCCTGTCTGAGCACGGTTCGCCTCGGTCTCCTTCGTTCACTACTTGTGTTGTGTGCATCCTTTGTTTCTGTGAAAAATGGCTCCTGAAAAGCAATTGAGTGGTCAAAGCAGTCCCTCCAAGGCTAAGTGTGAGGGGCTGAGGAGAGCAAGAGGAAGGAGTTTCAGGCTAGTGAGGGGTGACTGGCCAGCTCTGGAAAGTTCCCCAGCCTCCAGAACGTCAAGGTCACAGGCACCTCAGCATCGCTGAGACCCAGGCAGCATCAACATTCCCAGACGAGCTCAAGAAACTCATGGAAGAAAAAGGCTGCCTTCCAGAGTAAGTCTTCAGTTGTGTTGCAACAACTGTTTACATAGCGTTTACATTGAGTTAGGTATTATAAGCCGTCTAGAGATGATTTGGAAACCCTGGTGGTGTAGTGGTTAAGAGCTATGGCTGCTAACCAAAAGGTCAGTGGTTCAAATCCACCAGGCTGTCCTTGGAAACTCTATGGGGCAGTGCTTCTCTGTCCTATAGGGTTGCTATGAGTCAGAATAGACTTGATGGCAATGGGTTTTTTTTTTGAAGAGATGAGTTACAGTATACAGGAGGATGTGTGTAGGTTATATGCAAATACTATGCCGTTTTATATAAGGGACTTGAGCATGTGCAAATTTTGTTATCTGCAGGAGGTGGGGTCCTGTAACCAATCCCCTGCGGATACTGAGGGATGACTGTAATTTGGCAACAACACCGGCAATAACCAAAAAAACAAGTGTATGGTCATGTAGGTAGGTGTATAGGCATATATGTGTATGGGTAGGTACAAGTGAGTACTTACATGTGCACGGTTAGACGAATCTGTATGTAGGTGTATGTAGAGATATACGTATGCACACATATATTTATAGAGGACACAGTTACAGATGCTCTATGACATAACTAAACACCTTATGAGAATAATTTTCTGGGTTTGAAGGCTTAGGACTTTAGTCTCACAGCATAACTCAGTCAACTGGCATTACATAGTCTATGTTCTGCATCCTAGAGAGGTGAGTAGCATCTGGGGTCTTAAAAGCTCACAAGCAGCCATCTAAGATACAACTATTGGTCTCTACCCATCCGAAGCGAAAGAGAAAGTCTCAGCGAAGAAACTAGTCTACAGAGCTAAGAACCTACAAAAGCCACAGCCTCGTCTACCCTGAGACCAGAAGAACTAGATGGTGCCGAGCTACCGCTACCAACTGTTCTGATCAGGCCCAAAACAGATGGACCCTGATAGAACAGGAGAAAAATGTGGACTAGAACTCAAATTCTTAAAATGTCCAGACTTACTGGACCAATTGAGACTAGAGGACTCCCTGAGACTATTGCCCTGAGATACTCTTTGAACCTTGAACCGAGACTATCCCCTGAGGTCACCTTTTAGCGAAATAACAGATTGGCACACAAAATAAGGATATTATCCCTAGTGTGGTGCTCTGTTAAAAAGCCATATAAATAAGACTAAAAGGTCAATCTTTGCACCAGCAAAGTATGAGAGTTCCACTTGCTTTGCAGCCCCGCCAGCAATTGGTATTGACAGTATTGTTTGTTTTAGTCATTTTAATATGTCCATAGTAATATCTTCATTGTGGTTTTAATTTGCATTTTACTAATGATTAACAGCACTGAACGTGTTTTTGTGTGCTAATTTGCTTATATCCTTGTTGGTGAAGTATCTGTGCAAGTCTTTTGCCTAGTTTTTAACTGAGTTATTTGTTATCTTACTGTGGAGTTTTGAGACTTCTTTATGTGTTCAGAATACAGGTCAATTGTTGGATACGTGATTTGAAAATATTTTGCTCCACTTTGTCTTTTCATTCTCTTAATGGTATCCTTTGAATATGAGAAGATTATAATTCCAGTAAAATCTAATTAACCAATTTTTTCTTTATGATCATGCTTTTGGCATCCTGCCTGAGAACTCTTTGCTTACCCTAAGGTCATGAAGATTTTCTCCCATGTTTTCTTCTGAAGAATTTATAGTTTTACATTTAGATCTATGATCCGTTTTGAGTTAATTTTTGTATATATAAGGGAGGAAATTTAGGTTGAGGTTCATTTTTATACATATGGATATCTAATTGTTCCAGCACCATTTATTGAAAAGATTATCCATTCTCCATTGAATTGCCTTTGTGTCTTTCTGAAAACTCAATTGGCCATATTTCTTTTGGGTCTATTACTGAACTTTCTATTCTGTTCCATGGAACATTGTGCCTATCCTTTGCCAATACCACACTGTTTTGATTACTGGCACTTTACAGTAAGTCTTAAAATTAATTACTGTGATTCCTCTCTGTACTAGTTCTTCAAAAATAGTTTCGATTATTCTAATTCTTTTGTCTGTCCATATAAATTTTAGAGTCAGCTTGTCTATATCTATAAAAAATCCTGCTGGGATTTCGATTGGAATTGAGTTAAATCTATAGATCAGTTTGGGGAGAACTGACATCTTTCTATGTTGAGTATCCCAATCTATGAACATGGTATGTCTCTCCATTAATTTAGCTCTTCTGTAATTGCTTCCGTTAGGATATTATAGTTTCCAGCACACAGATCCTTTACATGTTTTGTTAGATTTATACCTAATCATTCCATTTTAGGGGAGCTAGTGTAAATGTTGTATATGTATTTTAATCTCAGTTGATTTCTTAGTATATGGAAATATGATAGATTTTTGTGTGTTGATTTTGTATCCTGCAACCTTACCAAATTCACTTATTATTTCAAGGAGATTTTTTGTTGATTCCTTGGGATTTTCTATGTAGACAGTCATTTTGTCTGTACAGAAGAACAGTTTGGATGCTTTTTCAATGTCTATGCTCTTTATTTCTTTGTCTTACCTTAATGAACTGGCTAGAACTTCCAGTAAGATGTTAAGTAGGATGCAGAAGCTTTTGTTTTTGTTTCTACTTATTTATTTTTTGAGATTACATTTATCTGTATTTTCTTACCTTAACTTTGGCTTTTGAGTAGTAATTAGAAAGGTCTTTCTCACTGAACATTATTTTATAACTCTTTTTCAGACTTTTTGGAAGAAAGATGCTAGGACAGCGACATTTGTGAGGCCTGGATAAGAGAGAAAAAGAGATTTAAAGAGATATTACTGTAGCTAACGTATTTCTTTTCATGGTGCCTCAGAATTATGGAAAACAGAACTCAAGTTATTTTGAAATTAATTTTTTATTGATGGACTCTTTAATCATACATCACTCTGAGACTGGACTTGTGCGTGTGGGAGTTTTATAAGTGTTATAGAAGGTATCCATAGCCAATATTAACAAGTGAGCCTGTTCACTGATGCAAAATGATACATACAGTTCAAATGGCCTGACAGATTTAAGTATGATTTCAAGAAGGACCAATAAGCATATTAAAAGATGCTCTGTCATATTAGACATCAGGAAAATGCAAATTAAAACCCTAGTGTGGTACTGTTACATACCGAATTGGCTAGAATTGAATAAGGCAAAAATATACCAAGGATCAGTCAGAATGTTCATATGTTGTTGAGAGTATAAATCAGTGCATCCACTTTGAAAAATTGGTAGTACCTGTGAAACACTAACACGCATACTCTGTGACCCAGCAATTACAGACTTAGGTAGATGTCCAAGATAAATGCATACATATGTTTAACAAAAGACGTGTACAAGAATATTCATCATAGCACTATTGAAGTAGCCCCAAACTGGAAGCCATCCAATTCTCCCGTCAACAGCAGAATGGACAAAGAAATTATGGTATATTCACACTGCTGTATATATGAAAACTGTATACGTCAGGAATGAACAAACTAACTACATACAATATTATGAATAAATCTTACAAACAATGCCAAACAAAAGAATCTATACACAAAAGTATAAATGTTATATATACTGTGTGAGTCCGTTTATATAAAGTTCAAAAATTTATCTCCTGTCAGGGTAGCTATGAGTTAGAATCGGCTCGACGGCAGTGGGCTTAGTTGTTTGTTTGATTGAGATAGTAGGTACCATTGGGAGGGGGTAGGAGTGAAAGGGGGCATGAGAGGGCTTCTGAGGTTTCTGACAATGTTCCACTTCTTGATGTGAGTGCTAGGACATGGGTATGTTCAATTTGTGAGATTTTATCAACTGTATGCTTATGATTTATACACTTTGTGTATTTTATACGGTTAAAAAAAATAATGTGTTTTCACTTAGTGAGTGCGGTTAACAGGTGGGGTGAGACACACTGGGCATCAAAATCCAACCACGTGGTTCTTTTTGCTTCTGACTTTGCATTGATGGAGCCTTGGTGGCGCAGTGGTTAAGAGCTTGACTGCTGACCAAGAAGGTCGACAGTTCGTATCCACCAGGTGCTCCTTGGAAATCCTATGGGGCAGTTCTGCTCTGTCCTGTAGGGTCGCTGTGGTTCGGAATTGACTCAACGGCAGCGAGTTTGGTTTGCATTGGTATTCGTAAGTGAAACTGGTCCATTGTTTCCTTTCATGGTGCAGTCTGAATTATGGATTGGGATCCATCTGATACTTGTTTCATAGAATAGACTTGGAAGTTTTCCTTCCTCTTCTGTGCCCTGGAATATATATATATGTATATATTTATGTGTATATATATGTATATATAATAAAAATTATTTTTGTTGAAAATATGTACAGCAGAACATAAACCAACAATTTTTACATGTGCAATTCAGTGACATTGATTACGTTCTTCAAGTTGTGCAGCCATTCTCACCCTCCTTTTCTGAGTTGTTCCTCCCCCATTAACATAAAATCATTGTCCCCTAAGCTTTCTATCTACCCTTTAGAGTTGGTGTTGTCAGTTTGATCCCATATAGATAGATCTTTAACAGAGCACAATGCTCAAGGCAGAGAGTCTTTACTAATTAAGCTAAAATATTCTTTGGTTTAAAGAAGACTTCAGGGGATATTTTTGATTTAAGGTTTAAAGATTTTCTTAGGGTAATAGTTTCGGGGGTTCCTCCAGCCTGCATGGCTCCATAAAGTCTGGAGTCCATGTATGCTCTGGAGTGTTTCAAGTAGTGTTGGAATTATCTGATCTTTAAAGGTTTGGTGGGATTCCCCTGTGAAATACAGACCTGTTGTATGTTTGAAAAGAACTCCTCACTTTCTCTATTTCTTCAGTGGCATTGATCTGTTTTTTCTTCCTACTAAGTTTAGTTTTAATAAACTGTTATTCTTGAACATTATGTATTTTAACCTGGGTTTTAAAATTTATTTGCAAGGGGTTGTGTAAAGGAATTTTTTATTTTCTCTGTTTTATGGTTATTTCAATTTTGTATATCTGTCCTATGGGTTTAACTTTTGTTTATCTTTTCAAAGAACTAAATTTTTAGAATTTATTCGTTCTGTTTTTGTTTTCCAACTTGTTTATTTTTGCTTTTATATTTCTTGTGTTTTAATTTCTGCTTTGTTTTATTTTCTTGCTTTTATTCATGAGCTTTTTAAAGAGGGAATTTTTTCCTCAGTTTTATTTATATAGGTACTTAATGCAATAAATTTTTCTCTATTAACTGCCTTTACAGTGTGCCACAGATTATAATAAGTCATATTTTTATTATTTGTCTGTTCAATAAATTCTGCAAATTTTAAAATCAAACCCTATTATTGGCTATTGAGGTTGTTCCCAAATATTTGCAATTACAGAAATTAACACGGGATTGCAGAAAGAAGGGGTGTGAGACGGGCAGATGTGAATTTGGCTTCTGCTCCTACCACTGACCCTCTGTGTGATTTTGGACTAGGCGTTTTTCTCCAATCTGTTACGAAGATGAGAGAGTTACAGAAATCACTCCCATGGCAGTGCTCACACACAGTGGGCTCAACAAATGATCGTTACAGACAAGAGGTGGTACAAGTGTAAACGCTTTCGGTTGCCAACCAGAAAGTTGGAGGTTCAGGTTCATCCAGAGGCGCCTCAGAGAAAGGCCTGAAAAACCAGCCATTGAAAACCCTACGGAGCGCAATTCTGCGGACACGTACGGGGTTTTGTGAGTTGGAATCAACTTGGTAGCGAGTGGTTGCTCTGTATCTCTGTACGTAATGCCATTTTTATATACTCGATTTTAAAAACGGATAAACTTCCTGCAGTGGGGGAGTATTGCTTCAGAGAAGGGACCGTTTTGCAGGTTCTTGATACATACTTGGTGGGAGTTACTACTGACCAAGGCTCGGAGAAGCCTCGTGATATGTCTGGGGCTTCAGCACTCATAAAGGGTAGAAGCCAGATTAAACCTGTATTTTATAATTTTCATCAGGGACTATTTCTACTAAATGTCACAGACCCGGAATCCTAACCCTCACAGTGTGGAAAACTGAAGTAATACTTTACATGAAAGTCAGCTGTGTATGCACTTCTTTTATAATTCCACTGTCTGATCCGACTGCCCCTCCCTGTGTACACTTTTTGGCTGTGCAGGAAGGGCGGTGGTGCAGTAAACAGCCATCAGCTCCGGCTGGTCGGGGGATCAGGAGGCGGGGTTTTCTTCCCAGCCCTGTCATTGCCTCTGCGTGTTATCTCGGCAGAACAACCGACCTGGCTGGGCCATGCTTATCTGTAAATCGAGAAATCTGGATAATTCCTCAGGTCACTTCCTGTTTAAAGTCCCATCATTAAGTAGTGTGATGTGGGCAAATCCACGTAAGCAAGACTGAAACCATTTTCCTGGATGCCCTCTACTAAATATGATGGCAGAGCTGAATTAATTGTCGCAAATGTATGTACATGTGTTCACATTTTCTTTCATATTCTCATTATATACCAAAACTCCCCTTGTATAAACAGTTGCTGTTGAGTCAGTTCTGACTCATGGCGACCCCATGTGTGTCAGAGTAGAACTGTGTTCCATAAGGTTTTCAATGGCCGAAATTTTTTTGGAAGTAGATTGCCAGGCCTTTCTCCTGAGGTGCCTCTGGGTGGACTCCAAACTTTCGGTTAGCAGCTGAGCGTGTTAACTGTTTGCGCCACCCTCATGTATGCGTATTGTGTGAGTGCTCACTTCATTAGAAAGTGGTGTCGAGAATTTGCATCTGTTAACAAATTATATGTATAAGAAAAACAGGTATTTGTATGGGTAAGGACTAGAAAGGAAAATAAAAACAAAATGAAAGCCACTTGATTTGGGGGTGATGGTGTATGAGTAGAGCCCTGGTGGCACAGTGGTTAAGAACTCTGCTGCTAACCAAGCAGGTTGGCAGTTTGAATCCACCAGCTCCTCCTTGGAAACCCTATCCGGCAGTTCTACTCTGTCCTGTAGAGTTGCTATGAGTCAGAATCAGCAGAAACAGCAGCGAGTTGATTTCTTTGGCGTTTGAGTGGATTTTTTCTTTTTATTTTCAGTTCCCCTTGATGTTGTTTATGCAGTAACAACCTCGTGGACAGCAATAATAATATTTCTTACCACGCCAGTGGTGAGTTCTTGCTGTGAGAACTTGCTTTGAGGGCTTTCAAAGAGTAAGCACCTTACTTTTTTTTCAAAATATTTTCAAAATCCTGTTGCGTTTGTGCCAGAGCGAGTAAGCATGATAGAGATGTGGGTAGCCCTCAGAAGGTCTCAGAAATTGGCTGGAACCTACAAATGGGCAGATTTCTGCACGTAGCAAATTTAATAATTCACTGCACAAACAAGTTTCGGAGATGAAGTGGCACGGGACCTTCTGGGCTCTGTGTTTCAAGACTTACTTGCTTGCTCCAACACTTCCCTCACTCCGTTCTCTCTCTCTCTGGGCACCCACCTGAGATTAGAGATCCTCTGTCAGTTGCTCCCCCCGCCCCACCTCTTCCCTAAGACACAGAAAGTGGCAGAGTAGACCTTCTCTAGTTCTCAACCAGGGTAATCTTTTTTAAATTTTTTCCCATACAAAAATTTATGCATACGTTATTATGCTCTCCTCGTACTGTGACAGCACACTCCTGCTTTCCGCCCTGATTCCCCATGTCTGTTCAACCAGGTCCTAACAGTCTCTGCCTTCCGATCTCACCTCTGGACAGAAGCTGCCTGTTTAATCTCTTGTATCTATTTGAGCTAAGAGGCACACTCCTCACGAGTATCATTTTATGTCCCCCAGTCCAGTCCAATCCCTGTCTGAAGAGTTGGCCTCGGAAATTGTTTTAGTTCTGAGCTAATAGAGAATCCAGGGGCCATGCTTTCCTGGGTTCCTCCAGTCTCAGACCATTAAGTCTGGTCTTCTTACTAGAATTTGAGTTCTGCACCCCACCTTTCTCCTGCTCCATCCGGGACTGTCTGTTGTGTTCCCTGTCAGGGCAGTCATTGCTGGTAGCCGGGTACCATCTAGGTCTTCTCAACCAGGGTGATCTTGCTCTGAGGGTTTATTTGACAACATTGGACACACTTTTGGTTGCCATAACTTGGGAGGGGGCGCTACTGGCATCTAAGGGGTGGTGGCCAGGGATGCTGCAAACACCCTACCATATACAGGACAACCCCTACAACAAAGAATTACCAGCTCCAAATGTCAACAGTGCCAAGATTAAGAAGCCGTACTTTAGACATAAGAACTTGGGACAGTGTGGAGACTTCTCCTGTGCCCCTCTGTGGTAGGCTGCTATTTGTAAAGGGCATTGAAAGTAATCAAGGGGCAGGGGCCAGCCCTAGTTGAGCCTCAGGGCCGTCATTGCCCTGGAAGTCTGGTGCCGGAAGCTTTGCCTGCATGCTGACCTCACCTCCCTGGAATCTGCTCCACCTGTGGACAGAGGAGGTGGACCTTGCCCTGAATCGGTGCCAGGGCATACAGTCCTACACTCACGAGACTTTCTCCTTGCCAAGCACCCTGTCTGTACAGCCCGCTTCTCACTGCAACAAGCTTCCTGCAAAACCAGTTTCTCAGGCTTGGCCACAGGAGAGAGAAAACTGCAGAGTCTTACACTTCCGAGTCTCCTCTTCCTGATTCCATGAACCCAAAGGCACGGGAGGGTTTCTCAGGCAAGAAGGCAAAGGAGCTAGGTGAAGGGGAAGTTTGTAGCACGGCATAAGAAGAGTAGCTATGAGAAATGATCATAACACGGTCACGTCGTAATGAGAAAGTTCAGCTCCAGTTGCACGAGCTCCACCCAAAGGATGGTGGTGGAGCCACGTTCTCCTGAGTGTAGTTCTAAGAGTTGGCTTGGAGGATGGAAAAAGGATGACGAAGAGAAAGGACTTGGTCAGAGATCAAGGAGCCAGACATGAAAGAGTTCACTGACAGCATAAACTGATGTTTGTTCCTTGATGGTGGAGAGTGGTAACTTACTACCCACCCGTGGCTTGGTGGAAAGATTTCTTCAGGCGTCTGGCTTCTTTAATTCTGTATTCACTGTGCAGTTCTGATCTCAATATGTTTTATGAGGTTGGGTTTTTCTGTTGACCAGCTAATGTGAAGGGTTGCCAACTGTCCTTGTAAATTAACAAATTAGCATTTTGGTTTTGTGGAGTCCCGCCCATGTGTAGCCAGCCCACAGCACAAGGTCTTTTCACCCTTGGGTGAGTCTGAATTGCAGGACCTGTAAAGCTAAGGATCCTGGAAACAGAGTCGATGACCGTGGGCAACCTCCATGGCAACAAGATGAGAGACTGGCTTACTTTGGGGGAGGGGGAGGAATAAGAAGGGAGTCTTTCAGTAACCAAAAAAACCCAGTTGCTATCGAGTCCATTCCGACTCATGGCGACCCCACGTGTGTCATAGTAGAACTGTGCTTTCAGTGACTGATTGTTGAGAATTAGGTTGCCAGGCACCATCAGCATTAACTGTTTGCGCCACCCAGGGACTCCCTTTCAATCACAAGGCATTAAAAGTAATTTCAGCATGACCAGGTTTCTGTGTGCAGATTTGCACACCCTAGTCATGCTCCCTGACACTAAGGCCCTTGTCCAATCCCTAGTGGTTGACAGTGGCAGGGAAGATATAAAATAAGGCCCCTAAGCCACCCGTGTATTGGGCCTTCCCTCTCCAATGGAAGGATTTTGTCCTCCGGTCAGTTCAGCTGAGGACGGAATTTAGTAACTAACCAAAACAATAAGGGTATCCGGTTAGGAAAAACAGGAGGTGTGTGTAAATCCAGAGGAGTGGCTGAGGTGTATGAGCCTGAGCGGGTCAGTAAGCACGAAGGAGTTTTCCAGCATAGAAGTCAGCACGATCTCTTGGACGCGTGTCAAGGCCAATGTGGTTAACTGGGAAGGGGCTGGATGAGGCAAGTGAGGCCCCAGGGCACAAAATTTAAGGAGTTGCTCGCTCAGGGTTGTGCGAAGGAGTGCCTCCTTAAACTGCGTGCACTCGGCGCTCACCTCGCCCCAGCCTCTGCCCTGGGGCGTCAGGCCTTCCTGCAGCCGCCGCAGATGTCTGGAGCCTCTGTAGTCTTCAGTCATCAGCTTCAGAATTTGCCTTTGCTCAGTGGATTGAGTGTGCTCAGATTCTGGGCCCACTTCTCCACTCTGATTCTCCTACTTGGCCTAATCACAACCCAGACTTGTCTGGGCAGCTTGAAATTTAGAGCTCTCACCAGAGAAATCGGTGAACTGTACACTCACTTGATGGAATGTTGTATTCCTTCCGCCCAACCCCACACCTTTTATCTGAGATCAATGCAACCAGAGGAAGTGTCTGAGCTGCGCCAGCCAGGAAAATGCCACCATACTGGGACAAGTGAGTGTTATTTGGCTCAGTAGAGGCCCAATTACAGTTGTAAAGCTCCTGTAGCAACAGAGAAAGATGCTTGTGATAAAACGTTTCAGTGAAGCGGGATAGGATGTGCGTGATGCCAAGACGCAGCCCTGTACGAGAGTATTTCCCAGGACGCTGCTGTCCGACGCGTCTCGGTCTCTGGTCCCAGTTCTACTTTATCAGAACATTTGGCACTAGAGCCCAGAAATATGAATGTTAAACAAGTCTCCCAGTTGATCTCTACAGACCTCGAGGAACGAGAACACTGATGTAGAGAACTTTGTGCTCAGGACTCTACGGCAGCAAGGAGGTTTTCCAGAATTAGTGGGATTTATTGATGGGGTTTTCTTACCTCACGATTTCCAGTACTGTGATTTTACTTTTGCAATTAAAAGTAAGTATTTTACTTTCGCCTTCAGTATGGATTCCACCACAACACAAAGAAAACAAAAATCCTCACAACGGGACCAATAAGCAACATCATGATAAACGAAGAAAAGATTGAAGTTGTCAAGGATTTCTTCTACTTGGATCCACAATCAGTGCCCGTGGAAGCAGTCAAGAAATCAAACGCCACCTTGCGTTGGGCAAATCTGCTGCAAAAGACCTCTTTCAGGTGTTCAAAAGCAAAGATGTCACTTTGAAGACTAAGGTGCGCCTGACCCAAGCCATGGGGTTTTCAGTCGCCTCATATGCATGTGAAAGCTGGACAACGAATAAGGAAGACTGAAGAAGAACTGATACCTTTGAATTACGGTGTTGGCAAAGAATATTGAATATACAAACCATAGACTTCCAGAAGAATGAACAAATCTGTCTCGGAAGAAGTACAGCCAGAATGCTCCTTAGAAGCAAGGATGGCAAGACTTCATCTCACGTACTTTAGACATGTTGTCAGGAGGGACCAGTCCCTAGAGAAGGACATCATGCTTGGTAACATAGTTAGTGAAAAAGAGGAAGACCCTCAACTAGATGGACTGACACAGTGGTTGCAACAATGGGCTCAAGCGTAACAAAGATCATGAGGCTGGTGCAGGACCGGGCAGTGTTCCGTTCTGTTGTACACAGGGTCGCTATGAGTTGGAACCGACTCAACGGCACATAACAACAACAATTTTACTTTTACAAATGAAAATAAAATAAGCAAAAAAATTAAATAAAAAATTAAAATAAATATATAAATGAAAAGGAGGAAAGATAAATTAGACGGAGAACTAGAGATGGATACAGGCAGCCACTGAATAGTCCAGGTGGGACATGACAGAGACGTGTCCCCTGCAGGGGCGGTATAGAAGGAGAGGACCTCAGACTTAGAAAACATGGTATCTCAGTGTCTTAGTGCTGCTATAACAGAAATACCACGAGTGGGTGGCTGTAATGAACAGAAATTTATTTTCTCAGAGTTTAAGCCAAACCAAACCTGTTGCCATCGAGTCGATTCTGACTCATAGCGACCCTATAGGACAGAGTAGAACTGCCCCGTAGGGCTTCCAGGGAGTGACTGGTGAATTCAAACTGCTGACCTTTTGGTTAGCAGCTGTAACTCTTGACCCCTGGGCCACCAGTGCTCAGAGTTTAGGAGGCTAGGAATCCTAATTCGGGTGCCTGCTTCAGGGGACGCACCCTCTGTCCGCGCTGCGGAAAATCCTTGTCTCTTTCAGCTTCTCTTCCTTGGTTCCTTGGTGGCCTCCACGTGGCATCAGTCTTCCTTCGCTGGTGCTTCTTTCTTCTGTGCCTGATCTGCTCTTTTATGTCTCAGAAAGCAGTAGGTTTAAGACACATCCCACACTGACATGGCCTCATTAGCATAAAAAAGAAATTCCTATTCCCAAATGGGATAACATCCGCAGGTATAAGGGTGAGAATTTACAACTCACAATTTTGGGGGACACAATTCAATCCATGAACACTTGCGTTCAAGTGCTCTGCCATCCTAGCCGTTAACTTTGGCCTAGTTAAGGCTAAGGCTCTGAGTCTCAGGTCGCTGTGACATCTGAATTTAGTAGTTGTTAACATGATTGAGCACTTTCTATGTGGGGTACCAAAACCAAACCAAACACTTGGCGTCAACTTGATTCTGACTCATAGTGACCCTATAGGACGTAGTAGAACTGCCCTACAGGGTTTCCAGGATCGGCTGGTAGATTCAAACTGCCAACCTTTTGGTTAGCGGCCTAGCCCTTAACCACTGCGCCACCAGGGCTCCTCCATGTGGGATGGATACTATTATTATCTCCATTTTTGTGAGGAGAAAGTTGAGGAAACAGCTTAAGTACCTTCAGCTAGGAAGTTGCAGAGCTGGGAAATAAGTATGGAAGTGCATTGTTAAGTGTGCAGGTGGCAGAATATTTCCTTTTTAAGTTAAGTGACGGGATGATCCGGTTAATCAGAAGGAAACCTTTAGATGTCTCTCTGTGACTCAACACGCTGTCTGCTCTGCTCCCAAAGGGCTCCTCTATCTGAGATCATCGTAACCTGAGAAAGACTCAGAGCTGGATCCGCTGGAAAAATACCGTCCTTGCGTGACGAGTAGGTGTTGTCACGGGGGGGCCCAGCAGAGGCGGGCAAGCTCGCCCCACACCTGCCCTGGGGCTCAGAGGTGGTAGCAGCACTGTGAGCTCTATGGGCTTGTCCCTTAAGCTAAAGCGTGAATTTTGTTATCGGTAGGTCTGGCTCCGGTCCCAGCCCTGCCACCTGCTGGCTGTGTGATCGCGTGCAACTCACCCCGCTGGTTTTCAACCCTGGCTGCTGCACTTGGGGATTACTGGAGCCCTGGTGGCGCAGAGGTTAAAGCGCTCGGCAGCTAACTGAAAGGTCGGTGGTGCAAACCCATCAGCCTCTCTGCAAGAGAAGGATGTGGCAGTCTGCATCCCTAAATATTACCCACTGCCGTTGAGTCGATTCCTGCTTATAGGGACCCTATAGGACAGAGTAGAACTGCCCCATAGGGTTTCCAAGGAACGGCTGGTGGATTTGAACTGCTGACCTTTTGGTTAGCAAGCTGAACGCTTAACCACTGTGCCACCAGCCTCCCCCCTGCCTCCCCCCCAAATATTACAGCCTTGGAAACCGTGTGGAGCAGCTCCACTCTGTCCTACAGGGTCACCGTAAGTCGGAGTCGGCTTGGCGGCAACAGGTCTGTTTTGTTTTGTTGTGGGGGGGCGCTTTTAAAGCCCTCTAGACAATTCTAATGTGCAGCCAGTGCTGGAAATCTCTGTTAGGCTATCCAAGATTGTGTTCCTTCTATGTAAAATGGGGGCAGTCTTTCATAACCAATACTTACTTGTTTCCTCTATAAATGCCTATTAGGTATTTTCTCATTTAACCTTCAGAAAAAAGCACATGAATCCAGTACGGTTTATCCCCTACTTTACAGTTGCTTAGAGGTTAGTGCTAGAACTGAGACCCAAGCCCAAGAGTTCAGACTCCACATCCAGCTCTCTCTCCTCTGCCTCACATCTTTCCAAAAAATATTTTTCTCACATGATTGTTCTGAGAATCAACCGAGAAACTCCTAGCGCAATGCCTGGCACGTAAGTCCGTAAGTGTAAAATAATTAACTTGAGGTTGGAATTTATTCTAGTCTGCATCTTTCCAAGTGTCCTAGAATGATTTATCTGTGTGATTTTTAAAAGCCAAAACAGCGTGTTCCTTTTCAGTGACTCCACTTGGAGCATGAAATTCAAACTTGGGGCCTTTGCCCTCAGTCTTGGATTTCCTGGGTTGACTTTGCTCAGCCACAGTCTGTACCAGATGGTCCTTTGGAGGGACTACAGCATTGTCTGTTTACTGGATGTCTTAGGCTGGGTTCTCTAGAGAAGCAAAACCAGTAAAGTGTATAAATACATATATATAGAGAGATTTATATCAAGGAAATGGCTCAGGTGGTTATAGAGGCTGTAACGTCCCACGTCAGTGGGTCAGGATAGAGACTTCTCCTGATTCACATAGCTGCAGGGGCTGGCGAACCCAAAATGGGCAGGTCAGAGAGCAGGGCTCTTGCTCACAGGCTGTGAAGATTGACGAATCCCAAGGTCGGCAGGCAAGACCTCAGGTAAGCTACTTGCTCAAGTCCCAAGAACTGGAGCTCAGACGAACAGGAGCCAGCTGCAGGATCCGGAATGAGCAAAAGCCCCCAAGCCTTGCCAGAATGTCCACCCACACTCAACGAAGGCCACACACCCAAGGCAACTCCCCTTCAGCCAATTGGCTACTCACAACAGATGCCATCATGAGGATGATCCCATATCAGATCTCAGCAGGGAAGTGACCACAACATCACACAACTGCCAAAACACTGAGAATCATGGCCCAGCCAAGTTGACACACAATCTTAACTATCCCACTGGACAATGGTCCAGCCAGAGTGTGGGGCTTAGAAGTGGTGGTGATGCAGTAGAGCTTGAGCCATATCCCCTTTATCTTTGTGAATGTCCTGTTTCAGGAAACCCTTGATAATTGTCTTTGGGTGTCTGGATGACTTCCTGCTACAGTCCAGAGACCTCCAGGACTGTGGTCAGGGCCCGTCAGCCCAGTGGGCCAGCTGAGGGCTGAGTTTCTCAGGGTGACAGACTGGAACACAAGGAAGTATATGAAGGCCGTAGCATCTCAGCACAACCTTCCTTGAAATGCCCTGCCCACCTCATTCCCTTCCAGGCTGCTGTAAATGACCCTCCACTGAGCTCTCAGGCTGCTTTCAGTTGCAGATGCCAGCAGCCCAGCTCAGGATACTAATAACAAAAAGTTATGAGTTCACTGGCTCGTATATCACGCCTGAATGTTCCCAATTAGACCTTCAAGCAAGGCTGGATTCAGGATTCCAAATGGTGTTACCAGGTCTCTACTTTCTTGCTTTCTTTTGTGCTGATTTCATTCTCCCAGAGGTTCTTTCTGCGTGGTGGGAAAGATGACCACCCACATTTTGAGGCTTACGTGATCCTTAAAGATCATGATTCCAGAGAGACTTTCTTTCCCAGTAGTGTACATCGAGTCTCGTGGAGGGTTTCTCGTCTCTCTTGGGCCATTAAGTCAACCATGACTCACTCACTTTGGCCGAGAGAATGGGATGTTCAAATTGCTCATCCTGGGTCAAGAGCCCTCTCCTGGAGTCAGAGAATGTGTCGCCTCCCATCCCCAGGGAGGAGAGGTACTGTTGCTGGAAGAAGGGGATTAGAGATAGTGTGAAGAGCAAACAAGTCCTTAACACCCTGTAATAGGACTTCAATGTCTAACATTCCTGGCTGGTGCAAACAGTTTGTACTTGACTACTAATATAAAGGTTGACAATTTGAACCCACCCAGCAGCACTGCAGAAGAAAGTCCAGGCAATCTGCTCCCATTAAGATTACAGCCAAGAAAACCCTATGGAGCTCAGTTCTACTCTGACACACATGAGGTGGCCATGAGTCGGAATCGACTCAATGACAATGGGTTTTGTTTTGTTTCTGTTTAATGTCTAGACTGTGAGCTCATTGAGAGCAGGGACCATTTCTTATTTATCATTATATTCTGAATACTTGGCACATTTGTTATTAGGTGCCATCGAGTTGGTTCTGACTCCTAGTGACCCTATGTACAACAGAACGAAACACTGTCTGGTCTTCCTGCACCATCCTCACAGTCACTGCTGTGTTTGAGCCTATCATTGCCGCCACTGTGTCAATCCATCTCATTGAAGGTCTTCCTTTCTTTCCCTGACCCTTTACTTTACCAAGCATAATGTCCTTCTCCAGGGACTAGTCCATCCTGATAACATGTCCAAAGTACATGAGACGAAGTCTTGCCATCTTTGCTTCTAAGGAGCATTCTGGTTGTACTTCTTTCAAGACAGATTTGTTCATTCTTTTGGCAGTCCATGGTATAATCAATATTCTTCTCCAGCACTACAATTCAGAGGCGTCAACTCTTCTTCAGTCTCCCGTATTCATTGTCCAGCTTTCGAGAGCATATGAGATGATTGAAAACACCATAGCTTGGGTCAGGCGCACCTTAGTTTTCAAGACAACATCTTTGCTTTTTAACACTTAAAAAAAAACCATTGCCGTCGAGTCGGTCCCGACTCATAGCGACTCTATAGACAGAGAAGAGCTGCCCTATAGTTTCCAAGGAGTGCCTGATGGATTCAAACTGCCAGCAGTTTGGTTAGCAGCCGTAGCTCTTAACCACTACACCACCAGGGTTTCCTTTAACACTTTAAAGTGGTCTTTTGTAGCACATTTGCCCAATGCAGTTCGTCCTTTGTTTTCTTTTTTTTTTTTTAATTTTTTTTAAAATATTTTATTGTACTTCAGGAGAAGGCTTACAGAACAAATAGTTTCTCATGAAACAGTAGTACACATGTTGTTTTATGACATTGGT
>NW_004444089.1:1695546-1730639 GCF_000243295.1 Trichechus manatus latirostris
CACTCCATTTGGTGCTTGGCTGAGTTCTTTATCTCTTCATTTGATGTTTTAGGGTTTCAGGATTGTTGTATTCTCTGTTCGGCTTAGTTTTTCGGATCTTTGCTGTGGAGGGACGGCGTGGTGCTTCTGCCTGGAGCGCCATTTTGGTGGAACTCCCGTCCTTTGATTTCTTGACTGCTGCTTCCATGGACATTGATTGTAGATCCAGGTAAAATGAAATCCTTGACAACTTCAAGTTTTTCTCTGTGTATCATGATGTTGCTTATTGGTCCAGCTGTGAGGATGTTTTTTTCTTTATGTTGAGGTATAATCCATATCGAAAGCTGTAGTTTTTGATCTTCATCAGTAAGTGCTTCAAGTCTTCTTCACTCTCAACAAGTAACGTTGTATCATTTGCATATTGCAGGTGGTTAATGAGTCTTCCTCCAGTCCTGATGCTGTGTCTTTCTTCATATAGTCTAGCTTCTCAGATTATATGATCAGCATATAGATTGAATAAGTATAGTGAAAGGATACAATCCTGACACATACCTTTTCTGGTTTTAAGCGAATCAGTATTTCCTTTTTCTGTTTGAACAACTGCCTCTTGATCTATGTACAGGTTCCACATGAATGCAATTAAGTGTCCTGGAATTACCATTCTTTGCAGTATTATTCATAATTTGTTGTGATCCACACAGTTGAATGCCTTTGTGTAGTCAGTAAAACACAGTTAAACATCTTTCTGGTATTCTCTCCTTTCAGCCAAGATCCATCTGACATCAGCAATGCTGTCCCTCGTTCTACGTCCTCTTCTTAATCTGGCTTGAATTTCTGGCAGTTCCCTGTCAATGTACTGCTGCAACTGTTTTTAAATTATCTTCAGCAGAATTTTACCTGTGTGTGATATTAATGATACTGTTCGATAATTTCCATACTCAGTTGGATTGCCTTTCTTTGAAATGGGCACAAATATGGATCTCTTCTAGTCGGTTCGCCAGGTAGCTGTCTTCCAAATTTTTTGGCAGAGATGATGAGCGCCTCCAATGTTGCATCCGTTTGCTGAAACATCTCAATTTGTATTCTGTCAGTTCCTGGAGTCTTGTTTTTCGCCCATGCCTTCGGTGCAGCTTGGACCTCTTCCTTCAGTACCATTGGTTCTAGATCATATGCTGCCTCCTGAAATGGTTAAACATTGACTAACTCTTTTTGGTACAGTGAGTCTGTGTATTCCTTCCAGCTTCTTTTGATGCTTCCTGCGTTGTTCAATGCTTTGCCCATAGAATCCTTCATTTTTTCAGTCAGTTCTTTCAGCTTGAGAAATGCTGAGTGTGTTCGTCCCTTTTGGTTTTCTAACACCAGATCTTTGCACATTTCATTATAATAAATCACTTTTTCTTCTCGAGCTGCCCTTTGAAATACCCTTCTTGTATTTGAAATACTGACGGCATAGCTTCCAGCATCACAGCAACATGCAAGCTACCACAGTATGACAAACTGACAGATAAGTGGTGTACTTGGCACATAGTGGGTGCTTAGTAAATGTTTGTTGAACTATAGAGAAAGGTTGAACTGAGCAGATGAGCCAGAGGAATGATCTTTCTGGGCTGGTCACTAGAAAAATGGGAGCAGAGCAAGGAGCCAAGAGGCAGCCTGAAAATCCTAGATTCTAAGAGCTCCTGGAGGCTACAGTAGAAACAGCAGTAGAGTGTACTCCCAGTTGCTTCTGTGGGCTCTTCACCAAGACTGTCTGTCCTTTCTGTGCAGACTAGAGGTTTATTGTTTATGAAAGGTCCTTGATTGTTTCTAACCAGTTTCCTTTACTGCTTGGTTCCTCTGTCAGTGATGTCTGTTCTGGACAGAGGTGGGAGCAGATTGGAGACTTCACATAGTTAAATGACTGTCTCAGTATCATTGATGTGGTCATCATATGCCATCTTCAGGGCATGGGCCTTGCCTGTAAGGGTCCCTGAGCCTCAGCAACTGTGACCCTTCTCTGATGGAATTGGGTCTCGCTCTGGCAAAACTGTGTCCTGACCTTCCCCTAGAAGGCTTTTTTGGCCGTTGCTTCAACCATTGCCTATTCCCAAAAGGTGAGAGTCAGGCTGGCTCAGCACAACCCAGGGGGAGCCAAGGGCTGGCAAGGTCTCCTGGGTTCCAGGAGGGACCACCAAAGATTTACTGTAGGTTCCCTGAGGAAGGTCCAGTTTCCCCACTGGCTCTCAAAGGCCAACAAACCTCTCTGATCCCTTCATTTGCCTTTATCTTGATCATGAAAGACTAGATCTGTGGTTTTCAAAATTTAGCCTACATCAGAATTACTTGGAGAGGTTTTAAAAAAAATTACTTGGTTGTTGTTGAGAGTATACACAGCAAAACATACACCAATTCAACAGTTTCTACACATACCATTTATTGACATTGATTACATTCTTCAGGTTGTGCAATCATTCTAACCCCCCTTTTCCCAATTGTTCCTCCCCCATTAAGGTAAACTCAGTGCCCCCTAAGTTTCCTATCTAATCTTTTGAGTTACTATTATCAATTTTGTTCCATAGAGATAGTTCTTAAAAGAGCATAATGGTCAAGGCGGACCTTTTTTACTAGTTAAGCTAAACTATTGTTTGATTTTAAGAAGACTTCAGGGGATATTTTTGGTTTAAGTTTTAAAGATTACCTCAGGGCAGTAGTTTTAGGGGTTCATCTAGCCCCCATGGCTCCAGAAACTTGGAGGGCTTTTTAAAGAATCGATTGCTGGGCTCCATCCGCAGAGTTTCTGATTCAGTAAGTCTGTGGTGGAACCTGAGAATGTGCATTTCTAACTAGTTCTCGGGTGATGCTGGTCTGCGGATCCAGGGACCACACTTTGAGGACTGGACTAGACAGACCGCCATCATGATCCCCTCTATCTTGTGAGGCTGCCTCTTGGGGATTCCAACAATAACTTTGAGGCACCCTCATGCCTGACCTGGCACGTAGACGCCTACTGTCTTTGGTCATAATAGAGGCTAGAGGACCATGGGGAGGTGTAGTAGGCAGTAAGGTCCGGCAGGTCAAGGACCAGAAGTCTAGGTGCTCCAGCTTGTTGGGTCAGGTGGTACTCAAGACTGGGAAGGGATGGTCTAAGGTTAAGGAAGTCTTACATGCTAGTATTGAATATGAAATTCCAGAGAGAAATGCAAGGGTGAAAGTCAAGAAAGTCTTGAAGATAAGGGCAGGCAAAGTCCGGAGACTGGATCATTTCAGGCGGTAATGCCAGTGAGCGGGCATATTACCACCAAGATTGATCCTCAGGCAGAGGGAGGCCTTCCACTTCTTTTTAAAAAATTTTATTGTGCTTTAGGTGAAAGTTAACAGCACAAAATAGTTTTTCATTCAAACATTTATACACAAATTGTTTTGTGACATTGGTTGCAACTCCTGCAATGTGTCAGCACTCTCCCCCTTTTCACCCTAGGTCCCCTGTGTCCATTCATCCCCATTTCCTGTCCCTTCCGGCCTTCTCATCTTGCTTTTGGGCAGGTGTTGCCCATTTGGCCTCATATGCTTGATTGAACTAAGAAGCACATTCCTCACGTGTGTTACTGTTTGTTTTATAGACCTGTCTAATCTTTGGCTAGGAGTCCTGGTGATGCAGTGGTTAAGAGCTTGGCTGCTAATCAAGATGTCGGCCGTTCGAATCCACCAGCCACTCCTTGGAAACCTTATGAGGCAGTTCTGCTCTGTCCAGTAGGGTCGCTATGAGTTGGAATCGACTCTGCAGCAATGGGTTTAATCTTTGGCTGAAAGGTAGACTTCGGGAGTGGCTTCACTTCTGAGTTAGCACGGTGTCCAAAGGTCATAGTCTAGGGGGTTCTTCCTGTCTCTGTCAGACCAGTAAGTCTGGTCATTTTTTGTGAATTTGAATTTTGTTGTACATTTTTCTCCAGCTCTGTCCGGGACCCTCTGTTGTGATCGCTGTCAGAGCGGTCACTTTCCACTTCTTGATGCAGAGGTAGCGGAGGGCTGTGGGTGCTGCCCTGAGCTCACAGGGAAATAGCTAAAGGTGAAGGGAGAACAGAAGTGTGCAGACACGCTCTGCTCCTGATGGAGGCTGAGACACAGGGCTTCAGACTCCTGGGCAGTACCCCTGGCAAAACCACGGGGAAATAAATGTCGGTGTGATGGACGTATGTTTGTTGCCACGGGAAACTGAAAAATAAATTTTTTGCACAATTCTCACTGAGGCAAGAAGTTGATCTTGAAAAAGTGTTTTGGTAAAAAATGTCTTATATTGATGGATTTTGCACCCAGTTCCCTCTTTGGCTTGTCTGGAGTCAGCCACTGCTTCATATCTGCTGGTTCTGTCCCCAATCCAGATGCATCACCTTCATACATCTCAAAATTACATTGCAATCTTCTGCAATATGATCATGAGCAAAAAAGCTGGCAAAGCTGAGGTCAGGAACAGTTAACTCTTTTCCCTGTAGTACACAGACGCGCTGGCAGAGCCCCGAGCATCTCCCAAGCTCCTACATTAATCATTCAGGCTCTCTCTGACATTTCCAGACCAAATGAGGGCACACTGCTTTAAATGAGAAAAGAATATGACCTAGGAATTAAGAAAGTGTTTTTTTATAAAGAAAAAGTTGTACACTAGCTCATCATCATAAACCATTTCCAACTCACTGCTCTTCAGTTGATAAATTGTTTTCACTGGACCATCTCAATATCACCAGGCCAGTGCCTGTGCTCCAAAATTCATTGGTATCCAGGTCAAAGTAGGCTCATTCCTGCCCTCAGAGCCTCCGCTGAAAAGAAGACCAGGGTCTGAACGCTTAGCCTTCTCCATTGGTGAGGAAGTCTGTTTTGTCCTTCATGGGTCGTTTCTTAATGGAGTTTTAATTTCACTGAAAACGGTATTGGCTAAATTAAGATTCACTCATAGGAAGTATTAAGATGAGGAAGCACAAAAATGGAGGCGGAAGTGAAAAAAACTCAAATGTCATGACTGATGGTTACGAATGAGCAGGCTGGGGAAGTCTCCCGGCGCTGATAACGGGCTTCAACGCGCTAACTATACTGAAGGGGCTGAGAACGTAACGGGAGAGACGCGAGTGTCAGACAATGCTCAGCACTTCTTCTCTGAGGGACTCTTGAAAGCATTTTCCTAACTCAAAAAAGGTCCATAAAGCGGAATTCAGTGTGTTACCCGGTTCAGTATTCACTCGAGTGTCATTTGTGAAACATTCTCAGACCAAGACTGCGTTACTGAGCGTCGCCGTCCATCGGGGACAGCTCCCCATCCATTTTTGGCTCCTTTTTGCTGTCAGGATGGAACCTAAATACCCTGTGACTGGGTGGTTTTCAGCCACACAGACACTCGTTGGCATTTGCTTTGTAGATTCCTTTTAATCCCAGCCCCTTTATTCCGCAAGTCTGTGGGATTTTTGTAGGCAGTAACAGAAACAGACAGACAGAAAAAGAGCAACACTGGAGTTAGCAAGGACGCTTAGTCTCTCACCTAGTCTCTGATAGCTACTGATGTCTGGGGGCGCTGTGCTTATTTTTAACCCCCAGACGATCCCACATGGTCGAATTTCTACTCTTGAAATAAGGGAGAGTCAGTTTTTGGGAAACAAGAGTATTACCCCTAAGGCGTTAGCATAAAGGAAGATGGTAAGGGGCACCTGTGAATATATTCTTATGGAAAGTTATTGTTTCATGAAGGATTCGCTGGAGAAGGTAAACCAAAAAAAAAAAAAAAAAAATCGAGCAGTCTTCAAGTCAATTTCGACCCGTGGTGACCCTGCGTGTGCCTCATAGGGTTTTCAAAGGCCACGACCTTTCAGAAACAGATCAGCAGGCTTTTCTCCCAAGGCGCCTCTGAGTGGGTTTGAACGACCAGTCTTTCTGTTAATAGTCAAGCGTGTAGCCATCTGCGCCACTGGAGAAGGTACACGAAGCTGTATCCTGGGAGAGCCAATGCACCTTCGCCCAGAGGTGGGGTTTGGGGTGGGAAGAAGGGGCTGCCGGTGTTTTGTGTCTGATCTTCACCATGACCAGCCGTCAGATTACTCAGGGAGCTGCTGAGGATAGAGCTCCTCATTCTGCTGAAGTTTTCATAGTGCTCTCCTTCCTGTCTCCTGCCCATGTGCCACTTGCCCCGCTTCCTCATGCTCTAAAATGCCCCACCAGAGTAAGTTCAGGTGGGGACTTTTGTCTGTTTTCCCAAAGAGACGGGCCAGAGAGTCACTCTCCTGGAACTTCAAAATGCTAGCCACAGGAGCTGATGCTCCAGTAACTGGAGTACCCACGTGGGCATCCAGAATATATGAAACCATGTCACACTCCCGTCTGCTCATCTTCTCTTTGGGGAGCAGGCTGGGCGGAGGTGCCAGGAAGAGGTGGCAGGGCTATTTGGTGGGGCAGCATGAGGAACTGCAGATAAGAGTGCTCTGTGCCGCAGCTGGCACGTGGCATGTTATCTGTTCATAAACCTTGGCCTGTGGAAGACCACTACTGTGCCTGGTCCTCCGAAGCACCCCCAGCCTCCTGGACACTTCACACAGAGTTACCTTGGCAGGAGGGGAGAACATTGTCCCCGACGCCGCACCACCCATCCCTGTCCCCCATCCCTGGCCCTGGAGGAGACTTCTCGCCTCCTACCCTAGAGAAGCTGGTTCTTACCTTCATCTTATTGCTCCAAAACCAAAAACCAACCCTGTTGCCGTCGAGTGGATTCCAACTCATAGCGACCCCATAGGACAGAGTAGAACTGCCCCAGTAGGGTTTACAAGGAGCAGCTGGTGGATTTAAACTACTGACTTTTTGGTTAGCAGCCAAGCTCTTAACCACTGTGCCACCAGGGCTCCAGATGCCCATAAAAAAGGATAACAGATTGGGGGGCCACCAATATCAAAGAGTGGTGCAGGGTGGAGGAGCCCCTCATCCCCAAGGCCAGATGTGCTGCTGGAGAGGGCTGGTGCCCTTATCTGATTTCTGGGGAGACAAGGAACGGCCAGGCCAGCACCAGACTAGACAGAAGTGTGCAAGCTTGGCCTTGGCCCTATCTCACCTTCCTTTGGGGACTCCACTCCTGTGCTTGGTAATCTTGTTTCCCCACCACTGATTACCCAGTGCTCTGAGTCCACTGCCCACAGATGTCCTCCAATTCCTCTCCCCAGTAGTGCCCTCTACTTACTTGCCCAGCTTTGAAATAGCTTTTTCCGTATCTATCTTTCTTCAGTCCTCATCTCCCACTGTCTTAGTCATCCAGTGCTGCTATAACAGAAATACCACAAGTGGATGGCTTTAACAGAGAAATGTATTTTCTCACAGTCTAGTAGGCTAGAAGTCCAAATTCAGGGCATCAGCTCCAGGGGAAGGCTTTGTCTGTGTCAGAGACCTCTGGAAGAAGGTCCTTCTAATCGATCTTCCCGTGGACTAGGAGCTTCTCTGCGCAGGAACCCCAGGTCCAAAGGACATGCTCTGCTCCTGGTGCTGCTTTCTTGGTGGTATGAGTTTCCCAACTCTCTGCTTGCTTCCTTTTCCTTTTATCTCAGGTCACACCCCAGGGAAACTCCCTTTACATTGGATCAGGGATAACTTTAGGAAGGGTGTTAAAATCCCACCCTCATCTTCTTTAACATAAAATTACAATCACAAAATGGAGGACAACCACACAATACTGGGAATCATGGCCCAGCCAAATTGATACACATATTTTTTGGGGGACATAATTCAATCCAGACACCCACCAGAGCTCCATGCTGAAGGTGTGAGGTCTTGGTGGGCACTTGGGAAAAGCAGATGGATTAAGGTGTGAATGTAGTCTTTCTAGACAATTCTGCATTTCTGGAGAAGATGTTGGCTAACCTTAATGCAGTCCCTGGTCATGAAAGCTCTGGGTATGACTCAGGGAAAGACACTGGGCAATATGGGAGGGGATTGCCTTTGGGGCAGGGAATTTGTGTGCTGGGCAGTGGTTGGGCCTCTTTATTTTATCAGCTTGGTGGAGTGAGAGGGCAACCAGGCCAGTGACGGGCAAGAAGGTATTTGATGCAACCCTGCTGTGGCACAGTTCATAGGAATCCAAACCATCAACCTGGCATCTCAGGTTGGAGATGGAATCAAAGCTTGTGAGCTATCAGCAGTCCTCCTTGGGTCACTTAAGCAGTTCTGCTCCATAGATTGAGGCTCTCTTTCTCTCTCTCTACATATATATGTACATATATATACATATATGTTTAATTTTATTGTGGTAAAATATTTATATGTAACAAAAGATTTGCCATTTTAACCATTTTTTAATAATTTATTATATTTTTTGTTGTTGAGAGTATGGACAGCAAAACATACACCAATTCAACAGTTTCTACATGTACAATTCATTGCCATTGATCACATTTTTTGAGTTGTGCAGCCATTCTCACCTTCCTTTTCTGAGTGGTTCCTCCCACATTAATATAAACTCACTGCACCCTAAGGTTCCTTTCTAATCTTTGGAGTCATTGTTGTCAATTTGATCCCATATAGACAGTTCTTAAAAAAGCACAATGCACAAGGCAGACATTCTTTACTAGTTAAGCTAAACTACTATTTGATCTTAAGAAGACTTCAGGGGATGTTTTTGGTTTAAGATTTAAGATTTAAAGATTATCTCATGGCAATAGCTTCAGGGGTTCATTCAACCTCAGTGGCTCCAGAAAGACTGGATTCCATGGAAATTTTAGATTCTGTTCGGCAATTTCCCCCTTTTGATCAGGATTTTTCTATGGAGTCTTTGATTAAAATAATAGTAATAGTAACTGAGCACAATCTAGTTCTTCTGGTTTCGTGTCAAAGGAGGCAGTGTTCATGGAGGCAATTAGCCACACATTCCATTTCTTTTCTTATTCCTGACTCTCCTTCTTCCTCTTTTGCTCCAGGTGAATAGAGAGTATTGTTGTACCTTGGATGGTTGCTTGCAAGCTTTTAAGACCCCAGGCATTACACAACAAACTAGGAGATAGAAGCACTAAACACAATATTAGGCCAATTAACCAGGATGTCCCATGAAACCATGACCCTAAACCTCTAAACCAAGAAACCAAATCCCATGAGGTGTTTGGTTGTACATAAGCGATCTCAGCAGCTGCTCTTTTTGTTGTTGTAAACATATCTATCACACAACTTTTGCCAATTCAACTTTTTACAGGTATACAATTTGTTGACAGCCATTACATTAATTGGCTCTGTGACTCTACCTTAGTCAACGTGATTTTTCCAGCACAGAAACTCAGTGCTCCACAAGTGGTAATCCCCCCTTTTCCCCTTGCTCCTGCCTCTGGTAACCATTAATAAATTTTGGTCTCTCTACATTTGCCTTTTCTTGTTTTTTTATGTAAGTGAGGTGATACAATATTTGTCCTTTTGTGATTGACTTAGTTCACTCAGCATAATGCCTTCAAGCTCCATCCATGTTGTAGTGTGTATCGAGACTTCATTTCTCTTCCTGACTGAGTAGTATTCAGTTGTATGTATGTGCCACATTTTGTTTACCCATTCGTCTGTTCATGTGCATTTAGGTTGTTTCCACCTTTTGGCTACTGTGAATAATGCTGCAGTGAGCATTAGTGTACATATGCTTTCAAGTCCCTTGGGTATATATTCCTAGCAGTGGAATTGCTGGGTCATGTGGTAATTCTATTTTTAATTTTTTTAGGACCACCACACTGTTTTCCACAATGGTTGTACCATATTGCATTCCCACTGGCAATGGACAAGGATTCAGATTTCCTCACATCCTCACCAACATCCTTAGCCATCCTAGTGGGAATGAAATGGTATCTCATTGTGGTTTTGATTTGCATCTTTCTGATGGCTAATGATGCTAAGCATCTTTTCATGTGTTTGGTAGCCATTTGAATGTCCTCTTTGGTTAAATGTCTATTTAAGTCCTTTGCCCATTTTATGATTGGGTTATTTGTCTTTTTGTTGTTAAGTTGTCGACGTTTTATATATATTTTGGTTATTAGATTCTTATCAGTATATGGTTTCCAAAGATCTTCTCCCAGTTGGTAGCTTGTCTTTTCACTTTTTTGGTAAAGTCATTTGATGAGCAAACATTTTTAATTTCTATGGAGTCTATTTATTTATTTTGTCTTTTGGTATGATATTAGATGGTCCATTGTTAAAAGCTAGGCCAGACAGCGTTGCCCCTGCATTTTCTCCCATGAATTTTGTGGTTTTAGTTTTCAGATTTAGGTCCTTAACCCTAAACAAATCCTTAAACAAATTTTGAATGTGTCTTTGTGTATGGTGTGAGGCATAGATCTTGTTTCTTTTTTCTACATGTGGAAATCCAATTTTCCCAACACCATTTATTGTAGAGACCCTTCTTTCCCTGTAGAATAGACTTAGCACCCTTGTCAAAAATCAGTTGACTGTATATGTGTGTGTTTATTTCTGGACCCTCAGTTCTATTCCATTGGTCTATGTGTCTATTATTATAGCAGTACCAAGCTGTTTTGATTACTGTAGCTGTATAATATGTTTTAAATCAGAACATGTGAGTCCTCTTACTTTGTTCTTCTCCTTCAAAATTGCTTTAGCTATTCATTTTAACCATTTTTAAATGTTCAATTCGGTGACATTAATTATGTTCACAATGTCATGCAACCATCACCACTGTTTATTTCCAAAAATTTTATATCACTCAAATAGAAAATAAGTACTCGTTAAGCAATGAGTCCCCATTTCCCCCACTCCTACCCATTGTTAGATATTTCGTATAATTGGGATCATACAGCATTTGTCCTTTTGTGACTGACTTATTTCACTCACTCTTCAAGGTTCATCCGTGTTGTAACATGTATCAGGACTTAACTTCTGTTTATGGCTGAATAATATCCCACTGTATGTGTATTCAGGCAGTCCCCGGATTACAGACAAGTTCCGTTCCTAAGTCTGTCTTTAAGTTGAATTTGTATGTAAGTTGGAACAATTAGGTACGGTTCATATGTAACACCAGTTAGTCTAATGTTTGTCGTAGTATATAGCACGTAGTGTACTTTCTATGCATAAAAACATTTAAAGAAATACTTCCAGATACACTAAAACACCTTTAACATAATAATACAGTAATAAAAATAATAATGTTTTGATGCATGTCATGAAGTAGCACCCATTTGTTATCACAAACCATTGTATATTCCTCAAATTTTTAATATACACCCACTCCTCACTTTTCGACATGGTGAGTTTTCAAAGACCAGGTCATTATGTGAAAAATGGGTGTTATGTGAAAATGGAGGATGACCACATCAGACCACAAAATGGAGGATGACTGTATCATTACGTAACTGCCAAATTACATCATTACATAACTGCCAAACCACTGGGAATCATGGCTCAGCCAAGTTGACACATAATCTTAACCATCACAGCCGATGTTTCTTTTGCATCACACCTCGGCGTTCATTACTGCCGGATATACATCGTTAATACTCAAAATAGTTGGATAGTGGATTTTTCACCATTGTCATAAATGTGAAATATCGGATGACGAGATGGTTGATAAGCGAGAAGTTGGTGTAACAGGCTTTATGGGGTTTGGTTTGTAACTACAGGTTATATATTAGTTGGACATTCATAATCCCGAGGGCTGCCTGTACCACATTTTGTTTACCTGTTTATTTATGGTGGACACTTAGGTTGCTTCCACCTTTTTGCTATTGTGCAGACTCAATATTTTGATACTTATAGAGCACTTCTGCTTACAGTGTTAAAAAGCAAAAATCCATAGCTTGGACTCTGGGAGAGAAGCTCTAGCTGCTGAGTGATGGCTCTGGACTGCCTTCATCAGATTTAAAAAAACAAACAACAACAAAAAAATCTGTTGCCATAGAGTCGACTCTGACTTAAATTGACCCCATGTGACAGAATAGAACTGCTCCGGAGGATTCTCTTGGCTGTAATCTTTACAGAAGTAGATTGCCAGGCCTTTCTTCTGCAGTGCCGCTGGATACGTTTGAACTGCCAGCTTTTAGGTTACCTTTGTCAGATCAATAGGGAGGATTTTTGCTTCCCCACCTTGGCCGTGATGCAAAGGCCATGTTCCAGTGCTGTGCAAGGCCATGCCAGAATTCAGGAATCAAGAGCTGGTTCAGAGGGGCCCAGCCGGAAACCTGTCAGTGACCAAGCCTGCGTGGGCTCAACCAGGAAGAGCGCGGGGGGGTGGGAGCAGTTTCCTCATTTCAAATGATTCGTATGGTCTCCTCGGCAAAGGAGGGCTTATATCACCATTTCCTTCTTCTCCCCACAGTGCCTTAAACCCACGCTCCCACCATCCTTCACATTCTCACATTTTCCTCTCTGATGCTGACTCACAAGGTAACGTTTCTATAACAGAAAAGAGGAGCAAAAACAAGTGCCAGGTGGTGAGTCAGCCCCATCCGACAGGCGCTTGAAGAAGTCCTCCTCTGAAGGGCGACTCAGGGAGCTGAGCGTCAAGCAGAAGAGAGCACGGGCCTGCCAGAATATCACAATTGTTAGACACAGATGTTTTCTCCGCTTCCCTCAAAATAGTCCTTTTCCAATCTAGTTCTTTCTGGAAATCCAGCCCCTCTTCTCTCTGTTGCCTCCAGGGCTTACCTTGAAGTGGGTGTCTTGCTATTTCTAAAATGTACCCTAGAAGCCTCCGCTTTCTAGCAAAGCCATCACATGTTGAAAAAGATCTGAAATAAATCATAAGATCCTATCCTATGCCTCCAGATAGGTACCTGACATCTTCAAGGCAGATAACTCCTGGTGTCATTTTACATGAAGTGTCAACATAGCCACAGGCTACTGAACGTTCATTCATTCACTCCTGTAACAAAAATGTATTGATGGCCTGCTCTGTCTGGCACAGATCTAGAGACTGTGGATACAGGATGGATTCTGCCTCTGTGTGTCCCTTCCCAGAGAAAACAAATATGTCCACTGTGGGATATGAGCATCCATCCCCCACAGATTCTGAAGTGAGCCCCGGCAGTGTTAAGGGACACCAGGAGTCACCTGGCCCATGGCCCAAGTTCAGTTATAGTTCATTTTCCAGAGAACTGTTCAGAGTTTTCCCATCAGCGGAAGACCTTGAAACCTTTCTTGAAAAGTATCTGCTGGCACATAAGGCTGCTCTGAGGTTTAGCTTTACGTTGGTATTTGGCCAAAATTTGTGATCCAGCTTTGGAATCAGACTTGCCTTTGAAAGGCCAGATAGCCAACTTCGTCATGTTTTCTAGCATCCCTGACCTTGTGCCAATGTTGTTGTTGGGTGCTGTCGCGTCAGTTCCGACTTACAGCGACCCTATATACAACAGAACAGAACACTGCCCAGTCCTGTGCCATCCTCACAGTCATTGCTATGTTTGAGCCTGCTGTTGCAGCCACTGTGTCAACCCTCTTTTTCACTGACCAAGCATGATGTCCTTCTCCAGGGACTGATCTCCCCTGACAGCATGTTCAAAGTATGTGAGATGAAGTCTCGCCATCCTGGCTTCCAAGGAGCACTCTGGCTGTGCTTCCTCCAAGACAGATGTGTTCGTTCTTTTGGCACTGCATGGTATAGTCAATATTTTTCGCCAGCACCACAATTCAAAGGCATCAGTTCTTCTGCTGTCTTCCTTATTCATTGTCCAGCTTTTGCATGCATATGAGGTGATTGAAAATATCATGGCTTAGTCCTCAGAGTAACATCTTTGCCTTTCAACACTGGAAGGAGGTCTTTTGCAGCAGATTTGCCCGATGCAATACATTGTTTGATATCTTGACTGCTGCTTCAATGGGTGTTGATTGTGGATCCAAGTAAAACGAAATCCTTGACAACTTCAGTCTTTTCTCTGTTTATCATGATGTGGTTTATTGGTCCAGTTGTGAGGATTTTTGTTTTCTTTATGTTGAGGTGTAATCCGTACTGAAGGCTGTAAGTGCTTCAAGCCCTCTCTGCTTTCAGCAAGCAAGGTTGTGTCATCTGCATATTGCAGGTTGTTAACGAGTCTTCCTCCAATCCTGATGCCCTGTTCTTCTTCGTATAGTCCAGCTTCTTGGATTATTTGCTCAGCATACAGATTGAATAAGTATGGTGAAAGTATACAACCCTGATGCACACTTTTCCTGACTTTAAACCATGCAATATCCCCTTGTTCTGTTCGAACGACTGCCTCTTGGTCAATGTACAGGTTCCACATTGTGCACATAGGTTACCATTAACTCTCATCAGTGGAGTGATGCTAGTAATATAAACAAGGAATGCCACTCGTATTGGTTGTTTTACCTGCGTAAAAACCAGCCACCAGTTGCCGTTGAGTAAATTCTGACTCTTGGCAACCCTGTGTGTGTCACAGTAGAACTGTGCTCCGTAGGGTTTTCAGTGGCTGATTTTTTTGGAAGTAGATCACCAGGCCTTTTTTTCTGAGGCGCCTCTGGGTAGACTAGAACCTCCAACCTTTTGGTTAGCAACCGAGCGTGTTAACCATCTGCATCCCTAAAGGACTCCTTTCTCTACCTGAATACTTACTTTCAAATATGGGTAGACATTCTAAACCAACGTGTACTGAAAAAACTCAGAACGTGTGTTCTTCAAGCAACGCGCGGGTCTCGGTCTACAACACTGGCCAGTGAACTCACGCCATCGATCAAATCTTCAAGTTCAGGAGTTGAAGAGCAGGTAAATCTCTGGCTTTGTCAGTTACCATTGGACAGGAAGGGAAGCATAATTACTTGGTGACAACATTGTCAACATCAGTACTGTACCCTGGCAGAGCTGAGCCAAAAAATCCTTGCTCCTGTGTTGACTTCAGCTGAAAGTGAATGGCTTATTCAGTATCCTAAAAATGTGGTGTAGCGACCACAGAGAAATTATGGTTTCTACGCTGAAATGTCAGATTTGAAAAGTTGCCCTCTAAAATTTTTAATGATAACATGGCAATAATAAATGAATGCTTTTTGATGGCATTTTAGATGTCTTTTTGTAGCCCACAAGTTAATAGATTTGACTTTGACATCAACCAAATATGGATTTTAACATTCAGCCATTCCCTTTCAGCCAGAATAAATATTCAATGTACCTCCAGTCACAGAGAACACTCTTGAGCTGAGTCTACACAGTTCTAAATGACTGGATGGGCAAGAGGGGGTGGGGCAGGGCTGAATAGGGGACAGGGAAGGCGTAGGTCAGTCAGAGGGTAACCAAAATAGCTGGAGAAGTCGTGAGCTCGAGAGCCGGTGATAACTTTAGTCTGGCATCTCACCCTGCTCTGACCTCCCTTTCCTTGTCAAAGAAAGGATATCTACATTTTTTTTTTTTTGAGACCAATATGCTATTTGGAACTAGCCTTTTAGCACCTAGACCCTCATCTTGTCCCTACTTCCTCTGGGTTCTTTTGTCTAGAGGCCTCGGTTGCTTCAGTACTGGGATCCTGCCTTTTCCCCTCAGTCCTAAAGGACCCAAAGTCTGCCCTGGAAACCCTGAACTGGTGGCTGCATCCCTACTGCCCACGGTCAGATCCTCTGACAGGAACTTGCCATGTGAGCCCCTTCCCCAGGACCTAACTCTGCAGCTCCTGCCTTACCCCTTCCTGTGACTGCTTGTTCTCTGGGCCCCAGCTTTCTGGTTGGGCTGTTCCACTCCTGGCATAGCGTAACCTGAAAAGCCTGTAACAATGGTTTAGCTGCCATGCTGATAATATAAAGACATACTTGATCAGAGCTTTAAGACAAAATAAACTGGAATTGAAGAGATCTTTGAAATAAACAGATGAAGAGGGAAAAACATACCACAGGTTCAGACATTTTGAAAAATAGCTTTTGCACCAATCCAAATAATACCTGGCCTTGAATTGATGCTGATTATATCAGCTGATGGAGTCCCTGGTTGGAGCAAATGGGTAACAAGCTTGGCTGCTAAAGGAAAGGTTGAAAGTTTGAGTTCACCCAGAGGTGCCTCGGAAGAAAGTCCTGGTGATCTACTTCTGCAAAGTTCTACTCTGACACCCATGGGGTCGCCATGAGTCGGAGTCCACTGGACAGCAACTGGTTTTGGTTTTACATCAGTTAATCCGGAGACCCCGTGAGAACCCGTATCAGTTATCTGACATAGAGCAAGTGGACAGCTTACTGCTCTACCGTGTTTCACCTTGATTACAATTGGAGATCCTATGTCTGTCTTTCAAAAGCACATTTCATTAATGCCAGATAAAAACGTTTACGATGCTTATGATGTTTTCTTTTTTTTAATTTAAATTTCTAATCTTAAAAAAAAAATCTCAACAATAGTATAATGAACTCCATGTACCCTTCGTCTGAGCCTCCTCGTTTGGAATCGCTTTTACACGTTTGCTTATTTTCTTTCTGTATCTCAATATCTCCTAAGAACAAAGACATTCTCTTCCATAACTACAGCACAGTAAAGGCAGGAGATTCCACAAGAATGCTGTTCCATTATCTACCCAGCTGTCCAGTAATGTCCTTGTAGCATTTTTTTTCCTTATCCGGGATGACACCTTGTATTTGGTTGTCATGTTGCCATCGAGTCGATTCCGCCTCCTGCTGTTGTTGTCAAGTGCTGTCGAGTCGGTTCCAGCTCATAGCGACCCTGTGCACGACAGAACGAAACACTGTCCTTGTGATTTTGTTGTGCTTCAACCCACTGTCGGAGCCACTGTGTCCGTCTGTCTCATGGAGGGTCTTCCTCTTTTTCACTGACTCTCTACCAAGCATGATGTCCTTCTCCAGGGACTGATCCCTCCTGATAACATGTCCAAATATGTGAGACATAGTCTCACCATCCTCGCTTCTAAGGAGCATTCTGGTTGTACTTCTTCCAAGACAGATTTGTTCGTTCTTTTGGCAGTCCATGGTATATTCAGTATTCTTTGCCAACACCACCATTCAAAGGTGTCAGTGCTTCTTCAGTCTTCCTTATTCATCGTCCAGCTTTCACATGCGTATGAGGCAATTGAAAACACCATGGCTTGGGTCAGGCGCGCCTTAGTCTTCAAGGTGACATCTTTGCTTTTCAACACTTGAAAGAGATCTTATGGAGCAGATTTGCCCAATACAATGCGTCTTTTGATTTCTTGACTCCTGCTCCCATGGATGTTGATAGTGGATCCAAGTAAAACGAGAGCCTTGACAACTTCAGTCTTTCCTCCATTTATCATGATGTTGCTTATTGGTCCAGTCGTGAGGATTTTTGTTTTCTTTATGTTGAGGTGTAATCCATACGGAAGGCTGTGGTCTTTGATCTTCATCAGTAAGTGCTTCAAGTCCTCTTCACTTTCAGCAAGCAGGGTTGTGTCATCTGCATACTGCAGGTTGTTAATGAATCCTCCTCCAATCCTGATGCCCCGTTCTTCTTCATATAGTCCAGCTTCTCGCATTATTTGCTCAGCATACAGATTGAATAAGCATGGTGAAGGGATACAACCCTGAGGCACACCTTTCCTGACTTTAAACCACACGGTATCCCCTTGTTCTGTTCGAATGACTGCCTCTTGATCCAAATACAGGTTCCTTATGAGCACAATTAAATGTTCTGGAATTCCCATTCTTCGAAATGTTATCCATAATTTGTTATGATCCACACAGTCGAATACCTTTGCATAGTCCGTAAAACACAGGTAAACATCTTTCTGGTATTCTCTGCTTTCCGCCAGGATCCGTCTGACGTCAGCAGTGATACCCCTGGTTGCACGTCCTCTTCTGAATCTGGCTTGAATTTCTGGCAGTTCTTTGTCGATATACTGCTGCAGCCACTTTTGAATGACCTTCAGCGAAATTTTACTTTTGTGTGATATTAATGATATCGTTTGATAATCCCTGCATTAGGTTGGATGACCTTTCTTGGGAATAGCATAATTATGGATCTCTTCCAGTGAGTTGGTCCAGTGGCTGTCTTCCAAATTTCTTGGCATAGATGAGTGAAACGGTGCTGAATCTGTTTGTTGCAACATCTTAGTCGGTGTTCCGGCCATTCCTGGAGCCTTGTTTTTCGCCATCCCTTCAGTGCAGCTTGGGCTTCTTCCTTCAGTGTCGTCGGTTCTTGACCAGATGCTTCCTCCTGAAATGACTGAATGTCCACCAGTTCTTTTTGGCACAGTAACTCCGTGTTCCTTCCATCTTCTTTTGATGTTTCCTGCGTAGTTTAATATTTTCTCCATAGAATCCTTCAATATTGCAACTCGAGGCTTGAATTTTTCGTCAGTTCTTTCAGCTTGAGAAATGCCAAGCGTGTTCTTCCCTTTTGGGGTTTTCTATCTCCAGGTCTTTGTGCACTTCAGTATAATACTTTGCTTTGTCTTCTCGAGCTGCCCTTTGAAATTTTCTGTTCAGTTCTTTTACTTCATCATTTCTTCGTTTCACTTTAGCTACTCGTCATTCAAGAGCAAGTTTCAGAGTCTCCCTTCTGACATCCCTTTTCATCTTTTCTTTCTTTCATGTCTTTTTAATGACCTTTTGCTTTCTTCACGTATGATGTCCTTGCACAACTCGTCTGGTCTTCGGTCATTAGTGTTCAACGCGTCAAGTCTGTTCTTGAGATGGTCACTAAATTCAGGTGGGATATACTCAAGGTCATACTTTGGGTCTCATGGATTTGTTCTAATTTTCTTCAGTGTCAACTTGAACTTACATATGAACAGTTGATGGTCTGTTCCCCAGTCGGCCCCTGGCCTTGTTCTGACTGATGTTATGGAGCTTTTCCATTGTCTCTTTCCACAGATGTAGTCAATTTGATTCCTGTGTATTCCATCTGGTGAGGTCCACATGTATGGTCACTGTTTATGTTGTTGTAAAAAGGTATTTCCAAAGAAGTTGTTGGTCTTGCAAAATTCTGTCATGCGATCTCCAGCATTGTTTCTATCACCAAGGCCATATTTTCCAACTGCGGATCCTTCTTCTTTGTTTCCAACTTTCACATTCCAATCACCAGTAGTTATCAATGCACCCTGATTGCATATACGGTCAATTTCAGACTGCAGAAGGTGGTGAAAATCTTCAATCTCTTCATCTTTGGACTTAGTGGTTGGTGCACAGATTTGAATAATAGTTGTATTAACTGGTCTTCCTGATAGGCGTATGGATATTATCCTATCACTGACGGCGTTGTACTTCAGGATAGATCTTGAAATGTTCTTTTTGACGATGAATGCAACAGCATTCCTCTTCAATTTGTCATTCCCGGCATAGTAGACCATATGATTGTCCGATTCAGAATGGCCAATACCAGTCCATTTCAGCTCACTAATGCCTAGGATATCGATCTTTATGCATTCCATATCATTTTTGACAACTTCCAATTTTCCTAGATTCATACTTCATACATTCCGTGTTCTGATTATTAATGAATGTTTGCAGCTATTTCTTCTCATTTTGAGTCATGCCACTTCAGCAAACGAAGGTCCCAAAAGCTTGACTCGACCCACATCAAGTTCAACTCTGCTATGAGAAGGCGGCCCTTCCCCAGTCATCTTGGAATGCCTTCCAACCTAAGGGGCTCATCTTCTGGCACTGTATCAGACAATGTTCCACTACTGTTGATAAGGTTTTCACGGGCTAATTTTTTTCAGAAGTGGACCGCCGGGTCCTTCTTCCTAGTCTGTCTTAGTCTGGAAGCTCAGAAAAAATCTGTCGGCCGTAGGAGACCCTGCTAGTATTTGAATACCAGTGGCATAGCTACCAGCATCACAGCAACATGCAAGCCCCCACAGAAGGACAAACTGACAGACAAGATTTCGACCCATAGCCCCTCTATAGGACAGAGTAGAGCTGCCCCATAGGGTTTCCAGGGAGCGACTGGTGGATTGGAACTGCTGACCTTTTGGTTGGCAGCCGGGCTCTTAACCGCTGCGCCACCGGGGCTTCTGTCAGGTCTCTTTACTTTCCCTTAATTAGGGGCCAGTCCTTCAGCCTTTCTTGGCCTTTAATGAATTTGATGTTTTCTTTGTAGAATAGTCTTTCATTTTGGCTTTGATTGCTTCCTCATGATTACAATCAGTTTTCCTCTTGATTAGATTCAAGCTCTTCATTTTTGGCACGATTTCTGCAGAAATGATGCTGGATCCTTCTCAGGAGGCACATGATGTCTGCCTGTCCCATTATTGGTGAGGTTAACTTTGGTCACTCAGCTGAGGTGATATGCTCAGGCCTCTCCTTTGCAAAGCTCTCATTTTTTCCTTTGCCATTAATAAATTACTGGTAGGCGTCTTAGTTATCTTGCGCTGCTGTAACAGAAATAGTACAAGTCGGTGGCTTTAACAAACGGAAATTTAATTTCTCACAGTTTCGGAGGCTAGAAGTTCAAATTCGGGGTGCTGGCTGTAGGGGAAGGCTCTCTCTCTGTTGGCTCTGAGGGAAGGTCCTCGTCTCTTTTCAGCTTCTGTTTCTTGGTTCCTTGAAGATCTCATGAGGCGTGGCATCCATCCTCCTTGCTTGGTTGGTTGCTGCATCTGCTCTTTTTATACCTCAAAAGAGATTGATTTAAGACAACCCTGCACTAATACGGAAACCCTGGTGGCATACTGGTTAAGAGCTACGTCTGCTAACCAAAAGGTCGGCAGTTTGAATCCACCAGGCACTCCTTTGAATCTCTATGGGACAGTTCTCTCTGTCCTGCAGGGTTGCTATGAGTCGGAAACGACTCAACAGCAATGGGTTTGGTATTTTTTTTGGTTTTGCACTAATACTGTCTCATTAACATAACAAAGAAAACCCATTCCCAAATGGTATTATAACCACAGATATAGGGGTTAGGATTTACAACACATATTTTGGGGGTACACAATTCAATCCATAATAGTAGGGAAAGACTTTGAGATATGTAAACGGCCTGTGCCCCCTCAAACTTTGTCTTAATGGTTTTACCATCCATTGATGATTAGGATGATGGTTCAAAATGGCGATGGTCCAACTCTGTCATTCCTTCTGTGTTTATTAGCCCTTTAAAACAGTTAGGAAATTGCAGATAAAGCTAAGTTCTCCTCCCGCTGCTTTCCAGAGGTGTGGTGTGTATAATTACTATTTGGTGTGTATAATTCCATAGAGTTTAATTTGAAAAATATTTAAATCTTTGCTTCATTTGGAATTTATTCCGGGCACAGTGTGTCACTGGATACAACTTAGTTGTTTCCCAGGTAACCACCCTATTTTCCTACCACCATTTGTTGAAAAGTCCAGGTTTTCTCCCACTGATTTGATATGACGCCTTTATCAAATTCTTAATTCCCGTAAAACTTAGGATTTTCTATCCTATTTGTTTACTTGTGTTTTCGTGCACCAGTATTCCCTGATTTAAATATCTTGTTGTTAGTTGCCATCAAGTCAGGAGGTTGTATGATACCTTTTCTTATCTGTTGGGAGACTTGTTTTTGGGTTTCTTGCATTTTTGCACATCTTGTGAGCAGAAGCAGTAACTGCCTTTGCTCTGCACTGGGTTTTCAAGGATATTTGTATAGCAAGCAGCCTTGGAAGACGGATATAGCATCTCCCTTTGAAGCAAAGGGCAGGCACACTTAGGCCTATTATAAAAGATGATGTGCCTTCCCTAAGCTCCGAGTTCTTTTTCTGTAATGCAACCCACTGTGTGTGCAGGTGTCACCTGGCCCTCTTGGTGCCACCTTGTGGGAATAAGGCCTTGGGGAACCAATGCAAGAAAATGTTGATAGGGATGATACTTTGGCTACTCAGGAGTCTTGCGTCTTCTGCCAGCGTTCATGACATTGTGGCAGCCTGCAAGTAGGGTAAAGTCTCAGACCCTCCTGTAGGGTAGTCCTTCTTCAGTGATCTTCTGTTGTAGAGTTTTCTTGATATTCTTCCATGCTTATTGTTGCACATAAACTTTAGAATTAACTTACCTATTTCCAAAACAAAATCAATAAACGACTCAATCGATCAAGCAAGGAAACCAAAACTTGCAGTATTTTTATATGGATTGTGTTAATTTTCCAGATTAATTTAGGGGGGATCCACGTCTGCGTTGTTGAATGCCCCTCTTCTCTATTCTCATGGTCCACCTGACAAGCCAACTTAGCAGCTTACACTGAAACTACCAGCCAGTTGCTGTTGAGTCGATTCGGACTCGCGGAGACCTCGGTGTGTCTGAGCAGAACCGCGCTCCCGTAGGATTTTCGTTTTCTTTTATTGTGATTGAGGCAGAAGTTTACAGAGCAAATTAGTTTTTCATTAAACAGTTAATATACAAATTGTTTTGTGACAATTGGTTGCCAATCCTGTGATGTGTCAACACTCTCCCCTTCTCCACCCCGGGTCCCTGCTGCCATTCGTCCAGTTTTCCTGTCCTTTCCTGCCTTCTTGTCTTTGCTTTTGGCCTGGCGTGCCCACTAGTCTCATACACATGATTGAACTGCGAAGCATGTTCCCCACATGTGTTATTGTTGGCCCTATAGACCTTGCTAATCTTTGGCTGAAGGGTGAACTTCGGGAGTGACTTCAGTACGGAGGGGGCTGTACTCTCGGGGTTTCTTCAGTCTCTGTCAGACCAGCAAGCCTGGTCTTTTTTTTTTGGGTGTGTGTGAACTCGAATTTGTTCTACATTTTTGTCTGTCTCTATCCTGGACCCTCTATTGTGATCCCTGCCAGAGCAGTTGGGGGTGGTAACCGGCACCGTCTAGTTGTTCTGGGCTCAGTCTGGTGGAGGCCGTGGTGGTTGTGGCCCCTTAGTCCTTTGGACTCATCTTTCGCTTGTGTCTTTGGTCTTCTTCATCCTTCTTTGCTCCAGCTGGAATGGGACCAGTAGATTTGTCTTAGATGGCCGCTCGCAGGCTTTAAGACCCCAGTCGCTACTCACCACAGTCGGATATATTTTCTTTATAGACTATGTTACGCCAGTTGAGCTAGATGTCCCCTGAGACCAGCTTCACAGGATTTTCAATGGCTGATTTTTTCATAAGTAGAGTGTTAAACCTTTCTTCCAAGGTGCCTCTGGGTAGACTCGGACCTCCAGCCTTTGAGTTGGCAGCAAAGCGGTTTAACCGATTGCATTGTCCAGGGACTCCACACTTTTTGGGCTAGGAAACTCCAGGTTTTGTTTTAAATATGTGGGGGGAGAAAACCTTTTGAAACCGTAGGATAAAAAGGATAGTCGTCAAGCATGGCCTGCCATTCAGTAGAAGTTGGGCTCCATCTGTAAAATGGAGTAAAAATAGAATCAATCCCATAGGACTGTTTTGAAAATTGAATGAATTAATGCATGTGAGTCAGACATGGTAAAAGCTCAGTAAATGGAAGTGATTATTGTAATTGTTTCTTTTTTTGTAATAGTGATCTTTCATCCCAATTCGGTCATAAAATTCCCAGTTTTAACCGTTTTAATACATGCAAATCTGTATGGTGAGGAAGCTCTGAATAATTTTTATAATATGGAAATATGATTTACTGGACACCTATTGAACATGGGTTCATTAATTTGACTAATATGGTTATTATCACCTATAAATAAAATCCTCTCCTCAAATTTATCTTTTAATTGAAAAACATTTTACATTTCTCGCGGAGACAACTATTTAATCATTTTTACAGCTGAATGAGGATGGCGGCCCTGCTTATTCACAAAGGGATGGTAATTGATGGCTTTGTTCTGTATCAGAACTGTTCTGATGATTCCGAGGTCTCTGCCCTTGGAAATATTTGGGTCATAGAGTAAAACTGAGAGAAGGCACAGTGTTCTTCAGAGTTTTTACTGGAATTTGGTTACTTTCTTTACTCTAAGATATATTTTTCAATTCTCAATATTTCATTTTAATAGTAAAAGCTCTGCCTTTTTATGCTGTAATAAAATGTCTGAATAATTTCAGGATAATATGCAAGCCTGTTTTTTTTTTAAAGCCTAAATCTAAAATGCTAGGGGAGCCTTGAGTTAAGAACAAGTCATTCACTGTAGTAACCTCTGCTAGAGGCAGAACAGAGCACTGGCAAGGCCTGTGTGGGCCCTAGGGAAGCCCGGTGGGATTTGAAGCCATGGTCTCTCGGCTCAAAATGCACACATGTGTGTGCTCACACACACACACACACCCAGGTCTAACAGCCTGACTAAAATTCTTATCATCCTTAAGACCCATTCCAGCTGGGCAAACGAACGAACTGGCTAACACTAGCTACTTAGCAGACACAAGAAAATATGGTTAACACGCTTCTCTGGAAGGAGTTGGCCGTGGAATGTTAAAAGGTGATGGGGACAAAGGAGCGAGAGACGATAACAAGGTCAAACTGGTAGCATCTGTGGGTTTCACCTCAATTCTTCTCGGTGTCCCCTCCTTCAAGGTATTTCCACCCTCTCTTCACAGTTTAAAATACCTGTTGCCATGGAGTTGATTCTGACTCATAGTGACCCTACAGGACAGAGTAGACCTGCCCTCTAGGGTTTCCAAGGCTGTAGTCTTTACTGAGGCAGACTGCCACATCTTTCTCCCGTGGAGTAGCTAGCTGGTGGGTTCTAACTGTTGATCTTTTGGTTAGCAGCCAAGCACTTTAACCACTGCACCACCAGGGCTCCTTTTTGGCAGTTTATAAATCCAGATACTACTGCAATCTGAGGAATTCTGCTTATGTAGACAAATTCAGATGTGGCTAGGATCCAGTATCGCGCATGTTAATTGTTTCTCTCTCTCTCTCTCTTAGGTGGCTTACCTTGGAGAAACTGCATCCTGTGTATTGACTGGCTCTCTAAGAAGGTTCTGGATAAAACCACATTCCCTGATAGTACCTGACTGGATGCTTTCCATAGGCCCTTCCAGATCTGCTCTCCCTCTACCCATCTCCTCTCTGCTTTCTCTCCAGGAGGCTGCTCTGTGTGAACTGTATCAACCAGCTCCCTTGTCGACCGCTTCAGGTTGGGTTTGGCCAATGGAAGGCAGGAGGAGAGTGAGGCCAGGTGCTTACTTCCTGCCAGGTTCCCTTGGCCTAGCTGCATCCCTCCATCAGAGGCCACAGCCCTCTCCTATAGCTATAGCTGCTCTCTTGCTGGGTCTCAGTAACTGCCCCTCCCTGCCCCCAGCTTGGCCCCTTAATTCTAACACTGGTGAGGTTGTGGCTAGATCCAGGGGGCATAATTATCACTTGTTGTTGGTGTCCACGAGCCTTGCCCACACTCTGCTCTATGATTCCTTTACGAGATGCTTCTCATTTGCCCCGCCTGAGGGTGCTGTCTTTTCTGCAGGGCCCTGATGGACCCAGTGTCCAAATGGACCTTCTGTTCCCCCTGTTTTCATGCCTCCGCTCGCCTTCTTTCCTACCTCATCTTCTTCAAGTTGCTCTCCTCAGTGTCTCCCTGAAAGCTCTTCTTCCTGCCCCTGTCCCGTTGCCACCACTGTGATTTTAAGACATTCTTCCCTCTGCCCTGTCCTGGTATCCTCACTTCCCCACCTCCGGGTCTGAACCAGTTGCTGCGTGTCCATCTCTGACAACAGTTATTAGCCCAGATAGGGGCTGGCGTTGGGGTACATCTGCCCAGTCGGAATGAAGAGAAGGAGTCTGGTTTGATGAATAGGGGAGAGTGTCTTCTGTCTGTCTGTGCCTTTCTCTCATGCACTGGGCATGACCAGGGAGGCACTGCTATGGTCATAGCCTTTCTATGACCAGGAGGGGAAATGACTTTAGAATGAGGCAAGAGTAACGTGGATGGAGAAGGACTGAAAAAGACCAGAACAGCTGGGTTGCTGATGAGATTGTAGAACAGCTGAACCAACCAGCCCTAAAGGCTCTCTTGTCTTTGGACTCTCCATTATGAATGAAGCTGAAAAATGTCCATATTGTCTAAGTCAGTTCATGTTGAGTTTCCGTTACTTACAGCCGAAGACATACCAACTGACGCATTAGTGGGGCTTTTTCCTGTTTCTGAATGACTAAGCAAATGGAAGACACACACACACTCACACACACACACTCACAAACACACACACATACACACACACACACACACACATACACACACACTCACACACAAAACATTTTTCAAAAACCAGCTCCGTGGATGTGACTGGCCAGGGGAGAATTTGAGGCTGTCTGGTTGTCGGTGCTGAAGAGTATGGAGGGGAAAACTTCTACCCTTCCTACATCCCTGGGTTTCTAGGCTCAGACAGATCTGTCCTGAGAGGGTGCAGCAAACTGGCTTGTGGCTTCAAAAAGGTGTCTGGAGAGCTCATCTCTGCAGGCTGTGACTTTTCGAAAGGAGATCACCAGGCCCGCCTTCTGAGGTACCTCTGGGTGGGTCTGAACTGCCAACCTTCCAGCCAGTAGTTGAGTGCTTATCCTTTTGCACTACCCAGGGACTCCTTGAATGCTGCTTAGAGATACATCCAGATGAAATAATTCAAAGTGGCTGCCTCTAGTAAGTGAGAAATGCTGGCGGAGATAGAAGATCACGATCTCCCACAACAAGTCTTGCAGAGATCTTTGACTTGTTAGACTTCGTGCACATACTGACTTGATTAAAAAAAAAAAAAAAAGCACTAATTAAAAAAAATATATACTGCAGTAGCAGAGAGTATTCAAAATGATGAATTGGGTTTGGATGAACATTTTTGTGGAGGCGTGAATGGACAGATTTCATGCATCCAAAACTCTAGTGAAAAACGATGAGTTCATGACTTGCCTCCATCTCATAAAAATAAACGTGAGTAGCAGGCGCCCAGCCAATCTGCATGCAGTCTCATCAAGCAGTTGATTGAGGATATCGTACCTGAAGGCTCAGCACCACAGCTTACTGTGCTTTTTGCACTTCTCTAGGTACGGTGAGAAGAGCAAAGGAAGGGCTAAGTACACTGCTGTTTTCCTGTCCCCATTGCGAATGCTGTATTGTTTTAGGGTCTACCACTCTTTGATTCTTTGTGTGTGTGTTGTTGTTGTTTCAAGGAGATAGAAATTTCAGAGACCAGTCAAGAGGCTTCATATACACTTTGTTGTTGTTGTTTTTGTTAGGTGCTGTCAAGTCAGTTCCGACTGGTAGCGACCCTATGTACAACAGAACAAAACACTACCTGGTCCTGCGCCATTCTCACAGTGCTTGCTGTGTTTGAGTCCATTGTTGCAGCCACTGTATCCGTCCATCTTGTTGAGGGTCTTCCTCTTTTTCACTGACCCTCTACCAAGAATGATGTCCTTCTCCAGGGACTGGTCCATCCTGATAACATGTCCAAAGTATGTGAGACAAAATCCTGTTATCCTCGCTTCCAAGGAGCATTCTGGCTGTACTTCTTCCAAGACAGATTTGTTCATTCTTCTGGCAGTCCATAGTACATTCAGCCTTCACCAACACCATAATTCAAAGGCATCAATTCTTCTTCGGTCTTTGTTTCTCATTGTCCAGCTTTCACATGCATATGAGGTGATTGAAAATACTCATGGTTTGGGTCAGGCATACCTTAGTCCTCAAAGTGACATCTTTGCTTTTTAGCACTTGAAAGAGGTCTTTTGCAGCAGATTTGCCCAATGCAATATGTCGTTTGATTTCTTGACTGCTGCTTCCATGGGCATTGATTGTGGATCCAAGTAAAATGAAATCCTTGACAAATTCAATCTTTTCTCCATTTATCATGATGTTGCTTATTGGTCTAATCGTGAGGATTTTTGTTTTCTTTATGTTGAGGTGTAATCCGTACTGAAGGCTGTAGTCTTTGATCTTCATCAGTAAGTGCTTCAAGTCCTCTTTATACTTTCAGCAAGCAAGGTTGTGTCATTTGCATATTGCAGTTTGTTAATAAGTCTTCCTCCAATCCTGATGCTACGTTCTTTTAGTCCGGCTTCTGGGGTTGTTTGCTCAGCATACAGATTGAATAAATATGGTGAAAGGATGCAATCCTGACCCACACCTTTTCTGATTTTAAACCATGCAGTATCCCTTTGTTCTGTTCGAACAACTCCCTCTTGGTCTACGTACAGGTCCCACATGAGCACAATTAAATATTCTAGAATTCCCATTCTTTGCAATGTTATCCATAATGTGTTACGATCCATACAGTCAAATGCCTTTGTGTACTCAGTAAAACATAGGTAAACCTCTTTCTGGTATTCTCTGCTTTCAGCCAAGATCCATCTGACATCAGCGGTGATATTCCTCATTCCACATCTTTTGCTGAATCTGGCTTGCATTTCTGGCAGTTCCCTGTTGATGTACTGCTGCAACTGTTTCTTTAATTATCTTCAGCAAAATTTTACTTGTGCATGACATCGATAATATTGTTCAATAATGTCCACGTTCCATTGAATCACTTTTCTTTGGAATGGGTACAAATATGGATCTCTTCCAGTTGGTTGGCCAGGTAGCTGTCTTCCAAATTTTTTGGCATAGATGATGAGCGCCTCCAGCGTTGCATCCATTTTTTGAAACATCTCAATTGGTATTCCGTCAATTCCTGGAGCCTTGTTTTTTGCCATTCCCTTCAGTGCAGCTTGGACTTCTTCCTTCAGTACTGTTGTTTCTTGATCAGATGCTACCTCCTGAAATGGTTGAATGTTGAGCAGTTCTTTTTGGTACAGTCAATCCGTGTATTCCTTCCATCTTCTTTTGATGCTTCCCACGTGGCTCAATATTTTGCCCATAGAATCCCTCAGTATTGCAGCTCAAGGCTTGAGTTTTTTATTCAAATAATGCACCAAAGATTTAGAATGCCAAAGATGAAGAAATTGAAGATTTTTATCAACTTCTGCAGTCTGAAATTGATCCGACATGCGATCGAGATGCATTGATAATTACTGGTGATTGAAATGTGAAAGTTGGAAACAAAGAAGGATCAGCAGATGGAAATTACGGCCTTGGTGATAAAAACAATGCTGGAGATTGTGGGATAGAATTTTGCAAGACCAACGACTTCTTTGCAAATATGTTTTTTCAACAATATAAATGGTGACTATACATGTGGACCTCACCGGATGGAACACACAAGAATCAGATTGATCACATCTGTGGAAAGAGACAATGGAGAAGCTCAACATCCTCAGTCAGAACAAGGCAAAGGGCCAACTGCAGAACAAACCATCAGTTGCTCATATGCAAGTTCAAGTTGAAACTGAAGAAAATTAGAACAAGTTCATGAGAGCCTAAGTACGACCTTGAGTTTATCCCACCTGAATTTAGAGACCATCTCAAGAATAGATTTGATGCATTGAACACTAATGACCGAAGACCAGATGAGTTGTGGGATGACATCAGGGACATCATACATGAAGAAAGCAAGAGATCATTAAAAAGAAAAGACCAAAATGGATGTCAGAAGAGACTCTGAAACTTGCTCTTGAAAGTCGAGTAGTTAAAGTGAGAGGAAGAAATGATGAAGTAAAAGAGCTGAACAGAAGACTTCAAAGGGTGGCTCAGGAAGACAAAGTAAAGTATTATAATGAAATGTGCAAAGACCCGGAGTTAGAAAACCAACAGGGAAGAACACACTCAGCATGTACACTTTAGTCTCTATTAAATGCCCACACCCAAGTGACACCTGATTTTTATCCACAAGGCTTTCAATCTTCAGCCTGAAAGTGGGAAACGTCAATATTTGAGTCTTCCTAGGCCTAGGGCTGATGTTGCTTACTCAGTGACTGCGTGTATGTGTGTGTGCATGCGTGTGAGCATGTACACGTGTGTGCATGTGTGCGTGTACGTGTGTGCGTGTGCGGTGAGGTTAAGAGAAGAGGGTTCAGCAGAATTCCTGGAGGGAATTCCAGAATATGGAGGGAAGGTTCCAACCTGATGGAAATCTTTCCAGGGCAGAGATGGGGGATCCTGATGAAAATTATTTCAGCCCATGCAGAAATTCTGTCACACTTTTTTTCCCCAACAACATGAGTTCCAAGCAGGGGATTTGTGTATTGTATTCATGGTTCCTCTGTGCGATGTACTGATGCTTCAGAGGAAAGGGCACAGTGGCTGGTGTACCTCGCTTGAGACAGTGATCTAAAGATAATGCATATTGGTGCCAGGGGTTCCAGGCACCACTGAGGATGTTCTCTGGGAGACCTGGGACCCTTGGTTTTTTTCCAGAGCAAAGTTGACATGTTTGCTCAAATAATTTAACTTTTTCATGTCCACAGATTCTTGCAGCAGGTCGCATACCAGCGTGAGTAGAGAAAGAAAGCAAAGGCCCAGGAGGACGGGAAGGGGTGTGACAGCGTCTTGTAGTTTATGGGGTTGTGATTAGCGGCATCTCATTATGTTCGTTAGTAAAAATAGCACGGAGGCAACGCAGCCTTGGAGCAGCCTTGGGGAAGCTGAGGCGTGAACACACCTGGACAACATGCAGAAGCGCACACATGCCTGTACGTTAGCTAGATCACCACCCTAAGTGACATGTGATGCTTTAGAGATTGCTTTTTTTTTTCCAATGAAGATTCATTCAGGTTGTTGGGAAGGAGGGGTTCCAACGTAAAATTCATAGTTTAAATAGCTGTCTTCAAGGACTCACCCTATGTCTCTGTGCGCTGTCGTGTGGGACAGGCATGGGTTTGTTATTGTCGTTCGTCACAGTGTCTGCATTGTGCTTTCACAGCTTCGGTTGTGCTTTTACACACGATATTAAATACTGATGCTGGGCTGCTTATTAGAATCCCTGGGAGCTTTTAGGAAATAAAAACAAAAAAAACCAGGGTGCCCAGGCTGCAGCCCACTTGACAGTGTGACCAAGTGGTCTCGGGTGATGCGCAGGCATTGGTATTTTTTAAGCGAAGAGCTCCACAGATGATTCTAATGAGCAGCCAGGCTCCAGAACCACCGCGCTAGTGACTTCCCATCAGGCGCACGACGTAACTCAGGGTCCTTATCGTGAGCCGTGGGCACCGTGTGATCACTGGGGAGGCCATGTCCCCTCGACCTCATCCTTTGCTCACTGTCCTCCAGTCCCAGGGCCTCTTTGCTGTTCCGCACACACACCGGCCACATTCCCAGTTCTCATCTCAGGGCTTTTGACCTCGTTAGGACCCCTTCTGGAATGTTCTTCCCCCAGATATTTGCATGTCTTGCTTCCTCTGTTCTTTCAGATCTCTGCTCCAATGTCATCTCCGCTCAGAGAGTCCTCCCTGGCCATCCCATCTAAAATGTCATCCTCCGTCGCTGTCTCTCCCCTTACCCCATTTCTTCATAGCGCTTATTGATATCTGTAATTAAGATTATGTATTTATTAGTTTATATGGCCTATAACAGTGCCTGGAAAATCGTAGGTGCCTAATAAATATTTGATGAATGAATAATGAACAAGGATATATGTAAAACAATGGAAACTCTGACATTTAGGAAATGCTTCTCCCCGCTCAGATAAAACCCGTTGCTTCCCTGGCATGCTGCCTTATGAAATCCTGAGGAACCAGCGCCCCCTGCTGGAATTCGTACCTGAAACCAGACAGAATAGAGGTTGGTCCACAATCACCAGTTCCAAGATCTGAACTTCCAGAAATATACTCAGGATATAATGAGGTCTTCTTATGTGTATGCACAAAAGAATCCGTAAGAAGACATTTCTGACATTTATTTTTATTTTATTTCATTTTTTTAAATCATGCTTTAGGTGAAAGTGTACAGAGCAAATTAGTTTCTCATTAAACAATTAATACACAGATTGTTTTGTGACATTGATTGCCAACCATGCGGTGTGCTAACACTCTCCCCTTCTCCAGCCCGGGTTCCCTGTTTCCATTCGTCCAGTGTTCCTGTCCCTTCCTGCCTTCTTGTCTTTGCTGTTGGGCTGGTGTGCCCCTTTAGTCTCGTATACGTGGTTGAACTACAAAGCACGTCCCTCATGTGTGTTATTGTTGACCCTATAGACCTGTCTAATCTTGGGCTGAAGGGTGAACCTCGGGAGTGACTTCAGTATCATTTCTGACATTTATAAGAGCCATTTGTTGTCCCCACAGGTCCCCAAAAATACACTCTCCTGCCATCTCCTGGCCAAGCCAGGGCAGCTTGTGATGACCGCCGTTAGTCAGAAGGAAGGCTGCAGGGCAGCTGGGCTTGCCCAGAGCCTTTTGGCGTAATGCCTGCGGTCACTTGACCAGGCGCTGGTGCTGTCCAGCTTCGCAGACCCCCACTTTTTAGAAACAAAAGTGACTGAGGTTACTGCCGTATTTGGTGGCTTCCACTCGGGGGTCAGCTGAGACAAGTACCTGAGGGCTGCTTCCCCAGAACCCAGCCTGCCTGACCTTTGTCCTCTCGTGTATACACCAAACAGTTGACATCGAGCTGATTTGGACTCCTGGTGACCCCACGGGTGCAGAGTAGCACTGCTCTGTAGGGTTTTCAAGGCTGTGACCTTTCGGAAGCAGATCGCCAGGGCTTTCTTCTGAGGTGCCTCTGGGTGGCTTTGAACCGCCAACCTTTTGGTTAGTAGTCGAGCACTTAACCATGTGCAGCACGGACACAGACACCAGTATTAACCGAGTCACAGCTAGACCCCAGTGATTTGGTCCAGGTACTCTGTAAATGTCTGTGAACCCTACCCAGGCAGGGCTTTATCGATTTTGTGCCCTGAGTATATTAAACAGCATTTAGCACACAGTAGGTACTGAGTAAATATTGTTGTTGAAAGAAGGAAATAATCACCAGCATTTACAAAGCACTTACCGTGAACCATGCACTGTACTAAGCCCAAGTACTTTATACGCATCGTCTCATCAAATTAGGATGACCAGCTCATCCCAGTTTGCCAGGGACTGCCCAGGGAACCTCCTCAGTCCTGGGCAAATTGGGGCGGTGGGTTACCTTCCATTAAATTCATGCAGCATCTCTCTGAGGTAGGCACTACTCTTAGCCCATATTGCAGACGAGAAGTCTGAGGCTCAGAATTTTAATAACTTGCCCCTTGTCACACTGTTCCTAAGAGGTGAACTAGGGACTTCAATCCCAATCTCAGACTCCAAACCTGCGTCTCAAACACTCCGCCGTCCCCTGACGTGAGCGCAGCGCGTCGCCGACCGGCATAGGAGAGCCCCTGCGGGTGGGGGTGCCTCTCACGGTTTTCTCTGGTCCTGTGACCATGGAGGTAGAAAGGGGACTGGAGGTGTCCTCAAGTCCTTCGTGAGGAACCATGTAGGCGAGCTGAGAGCCATGAGATAGAACGTGTTCTTCTTAGCAGTTAAACCTTGAGGTCTCTCAGGCTGGAAGCTTATACCTACACCTGGAAACCAAGAGAAAAAACAAAAAACAAAAACCTGTTGCCGTTGTGTCGATTCCAACTCACAGCGACCGTATAGGACAGAGTAGAACTGCCCCATAGGGTTTCCAAGGAGAAGCTGGTGGATTTGAACTGCTGACCTTTTGGTTAGCAGCCATAGATCACTGTAGCTCTTAAGCACTGTGCCACCAGGGCTCCAAGAAGGCATGGAAACTCGTGCTTCCTACTTCCCACCTGTGGTTCCTATTTCTAGCCAAAGGCCACCTAGCCACTTCTCCTACTGTTGGGAATAAGCATGGCCTCGGCACTTCCTCCTCAGAGGGGCGCTGTCAGTGTGAGAATGGAGTCGCAGTAAAGCCAGCTGTTTGGATTTGTCTCGGTCATCACAAGTTGTGTGCCTCAGCCTTTTCATCTGTAGCGTGGGATTGTGATTACACTTAGGTCAGAGGGGTCTTTATTGTTGTTGTTTGCTGCCGTTGAGTCGGCCCCCAAGTGATGGTGACTCACGCACAACAGAGGGAGACACTGCCCATTCCTGCGTCGTCACCACGATCAGTACGGATCAGACCTCTGGGATCCATAAGGTTTTCATTGGCTGATTTTCAGAAGCAGATCTCCAGGCCTTTCTTCCTAGTCTGTCTTAGTCTGGAAGCTCCACTGAACCCCGTTCAGCATCATGGTAACATGCAAGCCTCCACTGACAGATGGGTGGTGGCTGCGCATGAGGTGCATTGGACACGCGTCAAACCCAGGTCTCCTGCACGGAAGACCCAACACTGCCCCCTTTTAGAATACTAAAGGTGATCAGATGCTTAAAACACTCAAAGTGTACCTGGAATCTGACCAGTTCTCACCCCTCACTGTCGCCACCCTGGTCGGAGCCAGCCTCCTCCTTGTGCTCCCCGCTTCCACGCTTGGCCCTTGGCGGTTCTCAGTAGAGCAGCCAGACGGATCCTTTAGAAGCGTCCATCAGTTCACCTGACTTCTCTGCTCGAAACCCTCTGACGACTTCCCATCTCAGAGTAAAAGCGGAAGTCCTTCCAATGACCTGCAAGGCCCCACGCGAAACGTGCCCGCCCCGTCCCTCTCTACCCGCATCTCCGCCATCTGCCCTCACCCCTGCCGCCCAGCCACCTGACCTCCTTCTCTTCCTTGGAGACGCCAGATACGCCCCTGCTGCGGGCCTTTGTGCAGCTGGCCCCTCCGCCGGGGACTCTGCCTCAAGACGTCCCCGTGGCTGCTCTCCTCCCCTCCTCCGAGTGTTGGCATCAATGCCTCCCCCTCAGCAAAGCTTCCCGACCGTCCTTAAAAACATCGCGCCCCCTTCCCCTCCTGTGTTTGTATCCCACAGCACCTAACGACTTCCAACACACTACACCATTGGGCGTAATTCCCGTATTTATCACATTTATTGTTTACGCTCCGTCCGCCGCACGTGGTGTAAGTACGCAGGGAAGTGGGACTTTAGTCCTTTCTGTTCTCTGCGTGTCCCCGGTGCCCGGGGAGCGTCGGGCCCACAGGGGCGCCCAGTAAGCACGTGGCGAGTGACTAGCAGGGTGAGCGGTGCTCAAGGATCAGCTGTCAATAGCCGTACCCGTGTTCCCCCAGCCTGGGAGGCTGGCACGTCTCGGTTTTACCAGTGATAACTCGGACTCCTGCGACACGCCGAGGCTGGTCACAGAGCCGACGGGCCGAGTCAGGAGCCAGACCTCCGTGTTCCGCCTCTAGTCCGCCTTCTCGGCCCCGAGCCGCCCTGCAGGCCCGTCAGGGACGGCCGAGACTCAGGGTTTCACCTCATCGCCTTCGCCGCCTCGCCCGTCCCTCCTCGGCCCCTTGCCCCTCCGTCTCCCTTTCACTTTTCATGAGGCTCCACTCGCCGGAGGTCCCCACCCGGACTACAGTGCACACGGCTGTGACACGCCCACGTTCGCCTGCGTGTCCACACGTCACGGCTGTGCCACGCCCACCTTCTCCTGCGTGTCCACACGTCACGGCTGTGCCACGCCCACG
>NW_004444089.1:1730802-1735684 GCF_000243295.1 Trichechus manatus latirostris
CGTGTCCACACGTCACGCCTGTGGCACGCCCACCTTCTCCTGCGTGTCCACACGTCACGGCTGTGCCACGCCCACCTTCTCCTGCGTGTCCACACTGGTCAAAGCTGCGGTTTAGGCATCACCGCCCTGAGCTGCAGTCTGCAGATTCTGTGCCTTGCTCTACCTCTCTAGTGGTTTCTCTCGTTTCATCATTTTTGGAAGCTCTTTGAGGGAAGGAAATTGTGTGTGCGTGTGTATGTGTGTATATCCGCCTCCCTCGTGATGCCCGCCGTGTGCCCTTAATACTTACACGCTCGTGGATTCTGGGTCGCAGACTGATACTAAGAATTGTCTCTCCAGGTTTGCGAACCAAACCAAGGACCCAAAATAAGAGTGAAGACTTACTGAGGCTTTTTTACTAAGTTTAGTCTCAGACTCGAAGTTTAGTCTTAGACTTTAGTAAGTCTTTAGTCTTTGGGTCCTTGGTTTGGTTTGCAGACCTGGAGAGACAATTCTTAGTATGTCCCAGTCTGCAAACCACAACCCACGTGTGTCCACTGAGTATTTGTTAAGGACATACAGCGGGCATCGCAAGAGGTGTGTAAAGTGGAGCCCTGGTGGCGAAGTGGTTAAAGAGCTCGGCTGCTAACCAGAAGGTCAGCAGTTCACAATCCACCAGTCACTCCTTGGAAATCCCATGGGGGCAGTTCTGCTTCCTCTTATGGGGTCGCTATGAGTTGGAATTGACTCAAGGGCTATAGGTTTGTTTTTTTTGGTTTTGGAAGACTAAGTTCAGGCCGACCAGCAGGGGGCAGCTGAGAATCGTCTCTGCCCCAAGGCACAACTTGGGGAAGGGACTCCAGGCATTACTTACTGGTACCAGACAGCCTGTACCTGCCTTCTCTCACCTCTCTGTGGTGATGAGGGACACGGCGCTTCTTAAGAGTCACCTGTGAAATGCCAGCTGTTACGGGAAACACTTTCTTGACTCAGTGCTAAGAATAGGACAGTCCTCAAGCACAGAAACCTGTCCTGTTTGGCCCCATCCTCTGATTCCCACAGAAGTAGAAAGCTCCAGAACACTGGCCTCCAGAATATTCTGTCTCAAGAAGAACACGGCTCTTTGTCCCAGGGGCACCAGAATAGCAACCTAACAGATTCGGTTCCTGTTCCTTTTGAGTCTTCAGAAGCATCTGCAGAGTCTAGCAGTTTCGTTAGAACAAGGCAGACATTGTTGTTAGATGCCGTCGAGTTGCTTCCGACTCACAGTGACCCCAAGTACAATAGAACCAAACAGTGTCCGGTCCTGCCCCATCCTCACAGTCATTGCTACGTTGGAGCCCATTGTTGCAACCACGTTGTCAGTCCATCTCGCTGAGGGTCTTTCTCTTTTTCGCTGACCCTCTACCTTACCAAGCATGATGTCCATCTCCAGGGACTGGTCCCTCCCAATAACATGTCCAAAGTATGTGAGACGAAGTCTCGCCATCCTTGCTTCCAAGGAGCATTCCAGCTGTACTTCTTCCAAGGCAGACGTTACAGCAATTAAAGCTCAAGTGGCCCTGGATGCCAGAGGGAGCAGGATGCTGGAAAACGGGATTAGAAGCCGTCCTGCTCACACTGCAGTGGGTGGAGGGGCTGTGTCCTGACTGCTAGACCCTGGGGTTCAAGACAGAGGCTCCTGGCAGCCACAGGAGCCCAGCCCTCTGCCCTGGGAGGATGGAGACACGAGAAAGGAGAATGACTTTTTGTGTCTCCACTCTGAAGGCCTCTGTTGCCGGGTCGCAGCCCCCACGAGGAATGTGGCATCGGAATGGAGGGAGAGTTGCTTGGTCTGTTCTCACTTCCCCACCACCGGACTCATACTTCCCAGCGCTCACCTGCCTGAGGAAAGATGGCTGAGTCCTCTTGCAAGCCCCGAGAGGCCTTGTGGTGGTAGTGGGAAGCAAGAGTGGGGCAAGGAGATCAATGCTTAAACTGATAGACGAAACCGTCAGTGTTAGATGAGCAGTATTTCTCAGTCTCTCACGGGCATAGGAACATAGGGACCATCAGGGAATCTTACTGCATTCTGGCTCAGGGTGGGCCTGAGATGCTGCATTTATAGCAAGTCCCCAGCTGCTGCTGCTGCTGCTGGTCTACGGATCACACCGGGAATAGCAAGTGTACTACAGAACTAGCAAATGTAAGAAGTGGTCACTGTTGAGGTTTTTCAGAATTACAGCAGAGTAAAACCAAATGTTGTAATTTCGCAGTGAAAAAGAATACCACGTTTCACTCTAGCTCATCCTTCTGTATAAGCGAGATGATTGGGAATTCTGAGTGTGCCCTCTGTACCAAAAACCCACTGCTGTCGAGGTGATCCCGACTCATAGCACCCTAGAGGACAGAGTAGAATTGTCCTATAGGGTTTCCAAGGCTGTGATCTTTATGGAAGCGGACTGCCACAGCTTTCTCTCACGGAGCAGCTAGTGGGTTCAAACCAACGACCTTTTGGTTAGTAGGTGAGTGCTTAACCATCGTGCCACCAGGGCTCCTTGTGCTGTGTGTGGGCACAGCCGTGACATAGAGTGCAGTGGTACACTAGAGGTCACTGGGCGGTACACATGGTTTGTGCTTGGCCACTAACCTAATGGTTGGCACTTCAAACCCACCCAGTGGTGCCATGGAAGAAAGGCCTGGTGATCTACTTCCATATGGAGCAGTTCCGCTCTAACACATGGGGTAGGCATGAGTCAGAACTGACGCGACGGCAACGGGAGAAAAGCAGTACGCTGCACGATGCAGTGGGAAAGGTTTTGCTGCCAGAGAGACCAGAGTTTGCATCCTGACTAATTACCTTGGGAAGTGACAGGACCGCTCTGACCCTCAGTATCTTCATCTACAAAATAGGGTTAATATGAGCACCTCCCTCATAGGACTTCAGTACATAAAGCTTGGAGATGTGAACTCTGAAGACATTGTAAAGTGAAGTTCGAGTGAATGAGATTTTTCCAAATTAAATTAGTTAATGGGGAAACGTGGTAGTGAGGTGATTCAGGATCTCAATTAAAGTGCTATTCGGCTTGTGAGTGTTTTCCTGTGATCAACTGTATCTAGATACTTATGGGCTAATGCTAAGTCTAGTTTAGCGTCCTCCAGCCATGGAAGCACTGGGCACAGCAGCCTTGGACCACTGAGCAGGCCGTCCGGGAAGCGGGAGGTGCCACTTGCTTTAACTCGCCACAGCTCATCTGCCTGTGGTTTGGTTACATCTTTGGACCCTTTGCTCCTCTGTAAATAGCTTGGAAAACAGTGAGCGAACAGGGCTGGCAGATCAGCGCCGCTGCAGTATTTTTAGCTTTTCATTAATTTGCTCAGATTCTGAGCTGAGTTTGGGGCTCATCTTTTGGACTCATTCAGTACCTTTTTTAAAAAAATTGTGATTTCGGTGAAAGTTTACAGAGCAAATTAGCTTCTCATAGAAAAATTTATCCACAAATTGTTTAGTGGCACTGCCTGCAATCCCACATTGTGTCGGCACTCTCCCCTTTCCCTTTCCGCCCCAAGTTCCCTGTGTCCATTTGTCCAGCTTTCCTGTCCCCTCCTGCTTTCTCATCTTGCTTTCGGGCAGGTGTTGCCCGTTTGGTCTCGTCTGCTTGATTGAACTAAGCAGCCGTTCCTCGCGTGTTATTGTTTGTTTTATAGACCTGTCTGATCTTTGGCTCAACGGCGAGCTTCGCGAGTGGCTTCGGTTCTGAGTTAAAAGGATGTCTGGGGGCCGTTGTCTCGGGGATTCCTCCAGTCGCTGTCAGACCAGTAAGGCTGGTGTTTTTGTGAATTTGATCATTTGTTCTACATTTTCTCCCGCTCGGCCTGGACCCTCTGTCCTTCAGTACCTTTTTGCTTACAAATTTACCTTGTCTTTCTCTTGCTTTGCCCGCTTGAACTTTTAATCTGTTCCCTTCCCGTTCTCGTTACCGCTTTGTAAGTGGCTCCTAACCCTTTACTTGCATGAGCGAGTGTCAGCGCGCTCCGGTGAGAGACCCCCAGGACACACCTGTGGTGGAACAGGTAGGGTTCCTCCAGTCTGTCACACTCAGGAGGGAGAGCACACACCAGGGCTTGTGCGGCGTCTCCGGAGGAGGGTTTTAGAAAGGCTTCATTCTAAGGTTTGGGCTTGCATTAGGAAGGGTCCCGGAAGTGGGGCTCTGCTCTGGGTTGGATGCTGTCAGGAAGTGGGGCCAAGTATGTGATTGGGTGTCTTCCTGAATGTGCCATAGGACGGGGAAGACTAGAGAAGGTTAGGGGGACGTTTGGTATTTGGCGGCTTGCACAGGGCCCGGGTTTTGTGTGTTCTTGGAAAAGAGCGCCGAGTGATCTTGTTTGTCAGCTCGCCTTTTCATGGTCTCAGATGACCTTGTCTGATACTGGTGTTTTGTGTGATTGCGTATGTTCGTCAGGATTGCCCCACAGCCTAGCTGTGAATGCCAGGCCAGCTCCTAGGGATTCCCAGGCCCAGCTGATAATGCCAGGCCAGCTCCTCTGGATTCCCAGGCCCAGCTGATAATACCAGGCCCCCTCCTAAGGATTTCCACGCCCAGCTGATAATGCCAGGCCAGCTCCTCAGGATTCCCAGGCCCAGCTGATAATACCAGGCTGGCTCCTCAGGGTTCCCAGGCCCAGCTGATAATACCAGGCCAGCTCCTCAGGATTCCCAGGCCCAGCTGATAATACCAGGCTGGCTCCTCAGGGTTCCCAGGCCCAGCTGATAATACCAGGCCGGCTCCTCAGGATTCCCAGGACCAGCTGATAATGCCAGGCCAGCTCCTCAGGATTTCCAGGCCCAGCTGATAATACCAGGCCCCCTCTTCAGGATTCCCAGGCCCAGCTGATAATACCAGGCCGGCTCCTCAGGGTTCCC
>NW_004444089.1:1736222-1745084 GCF_000243295.1 Trichechus manatus latirostris
CCAGGCCGGCTCCTCAGGGTTCCCAGGCCCAGCTGATAATGCCAGGCCAGCTCCCAGATGTCAGCACTGCTTTTCTCTTCATCAGAAGAGAAGAAATATCCCTGATTGCGCCCCCTTCCTGCCCCCACCCTATCTTGTCCTTGTACTGCTCTCTGTCTTCAAAGAGGAATTTTCTTCCTGGATGGAAGAGATTATTACAATTTTCAGACGAGCTCTGTTCAGCTTTGTTATAGTTCCTCATGCTAGATGGATGGACTCTTTTGTTGTTGTTTTCCCTAAACATTTAGGATATGAACTTGTTAGTGGAGCTGAAATACCACCATTGTTCTCCTTCTACTAAATGGGCCCAGAAGGGTGTCCTGAGTGTATTTCCCAGAATCTCCCTGAGCGACAGCACCCTCTGACTATACCTTCCCCGCTCTTGGGTTGTTTTTAGACAGATGCTGTTTCAGTTTCCCATAATCTTAATTTTATTGTTTGGAAGAGAAAACTACTGGATCAGAGGGTATAAACTAATATCTAGTAAAGCAGTTCGGAGATTATTATCAAATAAATTCTAGTTGAGGGAAATGATTAAAAAAGGTAACAGTGACAATATTGAAGCAAGTGAAACCGGGTGAGTGAAGATGACAGTGCCCCTCGAGGAGAATTGCACCTTATTCATTATAAACCTTTGAGGAGGCAAGGACGGGGAGGTGATTTATTTTGACTCTTAAAATGCCTGATCAAGGCCTGAGCAGCCGAATCACCCGGAGGAAGGTGCCTCGCTGCTCAGAGATAACTTGAAGAACAGTGTGACTGGAACTTCTGTTACTGTAGAAATATTAACATGCTCCGGACCCAGGGGACCTAGCTAGCAATTGTGCTTCTCAGCCTCATTCAGCTAAATCCAGCAGACATTGTTGGGATACATGCTGTGTTAGGTATGGAGAATGCTTGAACAATTTCTGAGAATGCTTTACCGGAGAAATGCACAGTGACATTGCCAGGTAAGTGTAAGGTAAAAAAAAAAAAAAAACCCCTTGTCGTTGAGTCGATTCCGACTCATAGCAACCGTATAGGACAGAGTAGAACTGCCCCTTGGAGTTTCCAAAGAGCACCTGGTAGATTTGAACCACCAAGCTTTTGGTTAGCAGCCGCAGCTGTTAACCACTGCACCCCCAGCGTTTCCAGTGCAAGTTAAAGGCACAGGTAAAGTAATCCCTAGTCTGGAAGATTAGTCCACAAGGACCACAGCCTCCACCAGACTGAGTCCAGCAGAACCAGATAGTGCCCGGCTACCACCACCAACTGCTCGGACAGGGATCGCAATAGAGGGTCCCAGACAGAGCTGGAGAAAGATGGAGAACAAAATTCAAATTCACACACACAAAAAAAAAAAAACCACAAGACTTATTGGTCTGACAGACTGGAGAAACCCCGAGAGTATGGCTCCTGGGCACCCTTTTAACTCAGTGCTGAAGTCACTCCTGAGGTTCACCCTTCAGCCAAAGATTAGATAGGCCCATAAAACAAAACGAGACTAAAGGGCCACAGCAGCCCAGGGGCAAGGACGAGAACGCAGGAGGGGACAGGAAAGCTGGGCGAACGGAAACGGGGAACCCGAGGTTGAGAAGGGGAGAGCGTTGACATGGCTCGGGGTTGGCAACCAGTGTCATGAAATAATATGTGTGCTAGTTGTTTAATGAAGAACTAATATGCTCTGTAAACTTTCACCTAAGGCATAAAAAATAAATAAAAAGTAAAATAATAATAATCCCTAGACCTCAAAGATATTTGCCCATGTGACGCTAAACTCGAAAGGTTAAAGGAGCAGACGTGATTAAGAATACTAGAAACAAGGAAAAAAACCTCCCACGCTCGTGTGACTTTCCGATCGTAAAGTTAGGGAAAAGGATAACATACAAGGAAGTATCAAAGCAAATAAATGTCTATTTAAAGTGAACTTTCCTACTCAAGTTTACGGTCAGCTATGATATTAATCTGAGAATACTAGGCGGGTGGCCTTCTAGAGCTTTCCAGACACCCTGGAAGCCCCGCCATGCAGCCCGGCATCAGGACTGGCGGAGAAGCGTTCCGTCTGCTTTAGGAGGCGCAAGGAGCAGAGGTGCTGAGCGGGCTGCATGTGGCAGTGTTGTTTGGATCTAATCTGTATTTGACGGACTGTTTCCACAGAGTCCCTGCGTGGTGAAAACGGTTAACGTGCTTGGCTGCTAATGGAAAGATTGGAGGTTCGAGTTTACCCAGAGGTGCCTTGAAAGAAAGGCCTGGTGATCTACTTGCAAAAAATCAACCGTTGAAAACCCTGTGGAGCACAGTTCTGCTCTGACACACGTGGGGTCACCATGCGTCAGAATCAACTCCACGGCAGCTGGGGCTGCTGGGGGTGGTGGTTTATAAGCAGCTGTGGGACTGGGGAGGTTGGGGCAGGGCACGGACACTGGCCGTGAGGATGTGGACCAAGAACCTGCTGGTCTGCATCTGTGAGCCCTGGGGTCTGGGGTTCAGGTTGAGACAACCCTTGTGCAAAATGTCTGTTGGAAGAGTGAGCACGGAAGAGGGAAGACAGCCACACCTCCCATTAGAAGATGAGCCCGCACGTTCTCAGCCTCCCGCCAGCACTGCTGCTGGCCACTCTGCCTTCTGAGGCTCCACTCTGCCTTGTTCCCCCCCACCGAAGCCCTCTGCGCCTCGAGGCGAGACGCTGGCCTTCTGCGCGGGTGAGCTTCAGAGGGAGCCCCCCCCATGGTGGAGGAGCCACCCACTGGGACTCCCATGGGCAGTGGGGGTGTCAAAGTCAGATCCATGGAGACAAAGGCCACAGGGTTTTCGGGATATTCCAGCATCAGTAAGGAGGCCCCCGTCCCTTGGAGATGGTAAATGTGTCTAATCTGTCCTGTTTAACTCTCTGAAGGCGGGATTTATCAGCCTCTCCTAACCTCCACACGGCCCCTCTTATCCATCTAGACAAGCCCTGGGGTGTATTCCTGGCTGTCAGGTGGACAGTTGCCTCTCCGAGGCCTTCCAGCCCCCACTTTGCATTTCCCTTCCCCCCTGTACATTGCCTCAGCCCTCACGTGGTTGCGATTTGCAGCGTGAAGCAGACAGTGTAACCTAGTGGTTAAGAGACAGGTCTTTCTCTCTGCTCAGACATGCTTGGGTGCAAATCCCGGTCTAGCCAATTGCTGAGTATATGGCCTTGGGCAAGCTACTAAGCTGGTTATTCCTCAGTTTTCTTGTCTCTAAAATGGGGGTAATAAGGCCTTCCTTACAGTGTTGTTGTAAGGATTGAGACAGTTCATACCATCCACTGAACACTGGCAGTGAGCTGCAGGTTTCTGCAGGGCTGGGAGCCTCACCGCTAAAGCCAGACTGTGGGTGTGGATTCCGGCTCTGCACTTGTTAGCTGTGTGACCCTGGGCAGGTTTCTTGGTCTCTCTGGGCCTGTTTTCTCTTCTCTGGAGTGGCTGTAATAATAGTAACCAGCATCGTAGGGCTATTTCAAGGATTGCTGCTTGTAAATTTAATGCAGCGGAGTGCTTAGCCATATTAAGTGTTCAAGAAATGTTAACTGCTGTTATCATTTTAAAAATGAGGCTGCAAAAAAATCCCAGAGTATGTGACAAAATCTATGGCTAAAATGGTCAACAAAATCAAACATGAACATAAAATTTACTAAAGAAATTTTATGAAGTCTAAAATAGACTTCAAAATAAATATTTTAGTACCCTTAAAGAAATAAAGAACATCCACACCATGAAAAAGAATTATAGGCCAGGTGGAAATAAGACAAGAACAGGCCGACATGAAAAATATTCATATGTACATTGTAAACACGTCTCAAACTATTCTGGCTTTTAAGTACAAGCCACAAAGTCCTGCTGTTTCTAATTAAAGCAGTTCCTTTCCAGCTGTGGACCCCTGGTGGCACAGTGGTTAAGAGCTCAGGCTGCTAACCAAAAGGTTGGCAGTTTGAATCCACCAGCTGCTCCTTGGAAACCCTATGGGGCAATTCTGCTCTGTCCTACAGGGTCGCTATGAGTTGGAATCCACTCAGTGGCAACAGGTTTGGTTGGGAATCTTTACGGAAGCAGACTGCCACATTTCCCCCCCACAGAGCAGCTGGTGGATTTGAACTGCCCACCCTTTGGTTAGCAGCCGAGCCCTTAATCACGGCGCCACCAGGACTCCTTTAGGCAGGAGTTAACAGAATTAAAATCTCAGAGGAGGTCTTTTCAACGTCAGTTTATTTTAAGGCACTTAGAGAGGCCCCAGGTCCGTAACAGGGTCTCGGGACTGGGCTTGTGGTCGGGGTGGGAGGAGAGAGGCCAGCTGAGGTAAGAGGCGTGAGCAGAGCGCCTTCACACAACCTAGATGCTGGGAAGGAGCAAATCTTTGCTGAATGCCAGGCAAATAGGAGCCTAAGGTCCTGGAGGTAGGGAGAAAATCTCTCTTCTTTCTTACTGTGCATCTGACACTGTGCTGAGTGTTTTACAAGGAGATCGCAATTTTAATCTTTATTGCTCCTCTAGGGGATGGGTAAGGAGCTCTGGTGGTGCAGTGGTTAAGAGCTCCGCTGGTACCCGAAAGGTTGGTTGTTCAAACCTACCCAGGAGCTTCATGGGAGAAAGGTGTGGCATCCTGCTTCTGTGAAGATTACAGCCTTGGAAACCCTGTGGGGTAGTTCTGCATGTCCCAGAGGGTTGCTATGAGTCCGAACTACATGGACGGCAATGGGTTGTTGCTGTTTCTTCCCCGGTGTTTCCCTGGCTGTCCCAGCCCACGGCGGACTGTGCTGGAACTACCATCCCGTGTGGCCGGCAGTGCAGCCTTTCGGTTATACACGTCTGATTCTGCCTGGAGCTTAGAGAGAGGCATGAAGCACAAAATGTGGGGGCTGAGGAAGGGAGAAAGCAGAGGTTCTCCGTGTGGCCCATGCCTCCCCCCCAGCCCCGCTGACATTTGCCCTTGTCAGAAGTCTAGAGCGCCCAGGCGGGCACGTGTCAGTCCTCATTACGCTTGGAAGAAGCAGTCAAATAATAGCTTTGTTGTTGTTCGCTGCCATCGGGTCTGCCGGGACTCATGCGATGACCCTACATGTAACATTGTGGAACCTTGGAATCCGGTGCCGTCTTCATGGTTGGCGCTTTGTTTCAATCCACTGTTTCAGCGCATCTCACCGAGAGCCTCCCTTGTCTTCGTTGACTCTGCTTTACCAGCCGTGACGTCCTTTTCTAGAGCTTGGTCTTTCCTGATGATACGCCTCTGTCCTCCCTTCTGAGGTGCGTTCTGGTTGTCTAAGACTGATTTGTTTGTTCTTCTTGCATGGTATAGTCAGTATTTTTCGCCAACACCACAGTTACAAATAATAGCTGGAGGGAGTGACTGAGAACATTCAACCCTGATGAGCAAAGTGCCCAGGTGTCCCTCTTTGCCCCCTCATATCCTTTAAAGGCCAGTGAAGATCACGTAGGTGTTACTTCCTTCCCTAGGCAAAGCCTAGTATGGTGTAAGCAACAGAGTAGGTTGAGGGGCATGAGAATGTTCCTTCAGTCAAATATTTGGAAGGTAATTGTGTGCCAGGCACCCTCAAACAAAGCATTTTAAGACCTTTGTCTAGCGTTCTTTGTAATATCCCATTGCCGTTGAATCGATTCCAACTCATAGTGACTCTGTAGGACAGAGTAGAATTGCCTCATAGGGTTTCCAAGGAGTGGCTGGTGGATTCAAACCACCGACCTTTTGGTTAGCAGCCAAGCTCTTAAGTACTGTGCCCCCAGGGCTCTGTTCTTTGTAATAGGAGGGGAAAATGAGATCTAAAGAATGATAAGTTGCCCAGAGTCACACAGTGGCTATTAGAAAAGTTAGGATTAGGATCAGTTTTCTTTCGATTATTGACAAGAGTGGGACAATGAAACTTGAATGCTCATCACTGTAATTACTGGTTCCCCAGCTGAAGTGCGGTATGTAAACTGGAAGACAGAATCACCACTGATCAGAGTGGCAAAATTCGTAGTCCCTTTTGACGAGTCTTTCACACTAGAATTTATTCGTTAGGCTCATTCAGATCATGCCTTGATTATCTTACAATAATTTCTTCAGTTCTCTGTCTCTTCCATCTTATGTAATCTATATATGTAATCTATGGAGGCCTACCACATTTGTCTAACAAACAGAGACAGTGGTGAACAGGGCACATGCAGAGTGTGTTGGGTCTGGGGGAAGCTAGACAGATGGGATGCACCGAGTACACGCCACGGGAGAGCAGTATGATGTGCCACAGGGCCTCAGGCGAGAGCCAGACCTGGTGTGGGGAAGGGGAGAGGGTGACTCCTTGAAAAAGCGATCCTGACCCCCAAAAACAAGGGACAAGGGGGGAGTAGAGAATAAGTGTCTCAGGACCCGATGCTTTTTTTGCCTTTGGCCTGGAGATGAGAACTTGATGCATTTCAGGAGCAAGAAGTTCAGTGCTGTTTGGATCAGAGTGAGTGGTGAGAAAGGCCATGTGTCCAGAGGAAAAAGGACCTCATGGGCCCCAGTTAAGAAATTTGGCTTTGTTCCTAAGGGCAAAAAAGGTTTTAAGCAAGGTTTGACGATCACGTTTGTTTCTTACTCGATTTTGAATGTCTCCCTTCAGTTCAGTCTCTCCACTGCAGCAGTGAGCTTGTATGAAGCTTCTCAGGGGTCACACACGGATGGGTCCTCCTAACCAGGAATCAGTTTCAGCATTGAGACCTGTGTAAAGCTGAAGAGTAGCCATTTGTTTTTATCGGGGTCCCAAAGTAGAATTGGTCTGTGTCTGACACCTGGGAATGGTTAAATGATAAATCTGTATAGGATGAATCAGACATTTAGTGTTTACAATGCTTTGGAAAATTTTTAAGCAGAAAAATGCTCAGGAGTATTGAGAAAAACACTACAATGTGGTATACATACACAAAGAGAAAGATCCTAGTAATAACAGAGACATGTAGATAGATACACTGTGCGATGCATAGGACCAGGGACAAACTGTTTCTCTCCCATCCCTGCGATTTATCATGCATAGGGGTTGCTTTTGTTAATGCTTGTATCAACTTCTAAGAAATTTGCGTGAGAGTGTACTGCTGTTACAATCAGATAACATGTTAAAGATTTGTTACCTTACTCAAAGACACATGAACACTTACCAACAGGAATTTCATACCATTGAAACTCCCCAAAGTCATTACTGGCCTTTACCTGAGTGGTCTTCGGGGTCATTCATAATTTTAAAAGAGGTAGGGACAGAAACTAAAACCCTGGAAGGTAAAGGTATCACTTAATACTAGCTGGTAATTATCTGCCATTCTAAAACGGGTAAATTCCCTTTGGCTTTGGACCCCGCCTCATTCAACATTGTTTTCGTAAGAGTGCTACAGTGCAAACATCATGCAACATTGTTACCTTCTCAAAAGGTCAACTTAGTCCCAAATAATTTTATTCTTTATGGTAGGGAAGGAGTTAAATGCAGGGTACATGCTCAATGTTGTAAAAATGTGTGTTTTAAGTAAGACTTCTCTTAAAAAACGAAAACGAAAAGACTTCTTCCAAAGGTTTACGTTTGCTGCTGACTGCATAGAAAATAACTTTCTTGGTTTGGTTCACAACTTTGAAATCTTCCCCATCAGAGGCCACCCAGTAGTGTGTCCTGCCACCCGGGGACAGAAGTCAGGGTGTGTGCTGGGCCCGGTCCATTCTCCATTTGCTTCTGGACTTTCACATCTTGGACTGTGAGACGGAGTCCAGCGTGTCATGCAGGTTATTGTTGTCAAAGTTCTTCTTTTCCTCCTCATCAAACTGGGCTTCAATCTCGGCTGGATTGATGTATGTATAGAATTGAGCCATGATGGCAAATATTACGCAGACAACCAGAAGCAATGCGGCAAATAAAATGTACTCAGCCCACTTCAGAGGAATTGGAGTTGGAGTAAGAAAAACAAATAAGCACAGGTTATATTAATGTAAATATCTCATGCACATTTTCTTGCTATCTCCACATGAAGATACTTTAAATTGTTATAAAAAATCATTTGGCTACTGCCACAGAGGCAGAGTGGCCGGGGCTTGCCACGGGGGCGGAGTGGCCAGGGGCTGCCATGGGGGCACAGTGGCCAGCTTTTCTTGAATGATCTAGTATAGATAACATTTTTCTGACAGCACCGGGGTCCTAAACCACAAGCCTTTATGAAGATAACAGAAAATTTCCAAAAATCCCTAGCCCTAAGACACATAAAGCTGGCCCCTGGAAGCATGGGGACCAAGAGAATGCCAAGCAGTATCCTTGAGGGAATAAAAATGTGCTGAACTGTCCCAAGTTAAGACCGCCGTGTTATCCCTCTTCTTGGCAACACCTTGAGCTTTGAGAGGTGGTGTTAGCACATGGCCTGAGAAGGCCCGGTGAGGGGAGCAGCGAGACTGAGGGGTAAGGGACAGCTCCCTCATGAGGTAGATATGCTGAGTGCTCAAGGACAGAGTTTCAGTACCATAAAGGGCCTCATTTTACTTCAGGTGCAAAACTTAAAACAAGCTCTAGGATGGCATTCACTGTACGTATTATGAAAGTTTCTGGATCAAATGTCTGGTTTGGGGACATGACACCACATTCACTGAAGCTAGGAAAGAGCTTTTCTTTGGTAGTAAACCACGTATGTTAACCCAATCCAGTTATTTTGATTTTCAATTTCCAACCGTATCACAGCCCTGTCTCGCTGGTCTGCCAGTTTTGTCCAGCCATCAGCCCAGATGACCGTGTACATGTGGCAGGGAAGGTGGTCATGGTGACCGTGTACATGTGGCAGGGAGGTTATCATGGTGACCGTGTACATGTGGCGGGCAGGGAGG